>NC_056730.1:410741609-410758582 GCF_019279795.1 Protopterus annectens | reverse complement strand
AAAAAAAGCCCATTCCATTTCTTCTATTTTATCCAAAATCCTTTTTTCTTTGACAAACAGTAAAGCAGAGTCTAAATCATCAAGACCTTAGGACCATCAGGAAGGAAGATTTTAAGCTTGGCAGGAAACAGAAGGTATGTTTTAAACTGTGCTTTTTAAGCTCCCTTATTAGTGGCAGAAAAACTTTTCTTTTAGCAATTACCATGGAAGAATAGTCATTGTCAAAACGCACAGTTGTCTCATTAAACTTAACAGGAGCTTTAGCCCAAGCAGATTTAAGAACCATCTCTTTATCAAAGATGATAGAAATCTAACTATAACTGATCTAGGATAGTTTTTGTTAGAGTTAGTATTAGCTATAGATCTATGTGCTCTTCGATACCAAAAGAGAATGCTTCTGGTAAATCTAAAGTTTTAGGAGCCATGTTGTTAAAAAAGAAGTAATATTGTTACCTTCAATATTTTCTGGCAGTCCAAAAATCCTAATGTTATTGCGCCTAGATCTATTTTCCAGGTCATCCAGCTTTGTTTGTAAATGTGTATTTTGTTTCAGCAGAAACTCAATGTTGATTTCCTGTTCTTGTATTTTATTTTCCATGTCATTCACAGCTTCTTCTATGCCTGTCATCTGGATCTTCTGTTGTTGCAGGTCCATATGTAACAAGTCTATTTGTTTTGTAGTTTTTCTATGAAAGTGTCTATTTTAGTATCCATTTTATCCATCTTAGCAGTAAGTTGCTGGACTATAATTATCAGAGACTGAAGTTCTTTCTTGATGCTGGAGTCTTGAGAATTTGTCTTACTGGAACTCATTTCAGACTGATAAACTGACAGGAAAATTTCCAAAGTAATTTCTGACAGGAATATTATTAAGATTTCCTTTCTTTTTTAGATATAGTTCAAGAACTATATAAAACAAACATATTTAGAAAGAAAATTACTTCAAGAATTATTTTTTTAAGTAATTAATTCCTGTCAATGTAATGAAATTGGTGGAGCTGAAGAAATCTGCTGCTATCCTGTGTTCATCCTTGGCCACGCCCTGACAAAAAGCCTTCTGATAAAGCAGCAAAACTGTTAACCATCTCATGGCTTTAAGACATTGTATGTGATCACGGCACCAGATCCAGAATGGGGGTATTTATTTATTTGAATTTCTTAAGCTGAAGCAGAGCAGTGCACTGATCACAAATAACACATTTCAGTGTCAACCTGGGTGTGGTAAGGTACTGTGAGGAATTTTGAAACAGAGCATCAAATACAAGGAGGCTGGGTAATCTGGCACAGGAACCATTGTGGACAAACAGACCTCTCAAAATATATTAAAAAGTAATAGGATGAAAGAATACAATAGAAGCTTGAAATTGCATGTTACTAAGTAGTATTGGTCAGTCAGCTGTGCATTGCTTTTAGAATCTTATAAAATGGTAGTAAAACGTAAGCAGCAAAATATTTGTGCTATTTTTACATAGAAATTTCTGGAAGCTGGGAATGCTGTTCTCTTTCTTCCAAGTCCCCAGGGTTCAATGTTATTGGTGTGGGAAAGGAGCATGTATTTCTGCAAGTATGTCTTTACACCTTTCTTACTCTGCCTTCTTAATGCTTTCTAAGTTCCACATGGAAACAGCTAGGCAGTGCAGTACCCCAAAGGCACATACCCCCTCATATTCCTTTGTCATCCTTTTGATGCCAAGTGTATTTCCGTTTTTTAATTTCTCCAAGTCTTTTGGATTTCTAATACCATGACGGGAATGGACCCCATTCCTAAGTCAAAGTACAATTAAAGTTCATGAAATTAGTATTGTTTCAGTCTTTGATGTCAGCCAGAAGTGCTCTTCACAGCACCCACAATGTTCCCAGCAATGACTCCTCCTGCAATTTGTATGGAGTTACATGTATTGGTAACATAACTAAATATGATTGTAGATTCTTTTTTATAATACCTGTTGCTCCTAGTACTATTGGAAATTTCTGGGTATCTTTCTTCCACGTTGCTCTCATTTCTGCCTGCAGATTCTGGTATTTTATGACTTTGTATCTCTCTGTACACAAGACACTGTAGTCACTGGGTGTGGCGATTTCAGTGATCAGTGCTACTTTTGTCTTCTTTTCATGGACCACTATATCCGGTTTTCTAGCATCTTATCTTTTGAACTGTTGGTAATGGGTGATTCCCTGTGATGTAGACTTCATCATTTTCTGTGATGCTTTGTGGCTCATCTTCCAGTGTTTTTCAGCCACTTCAATACCATAATGTTTGCACTATCCCCAGTGCAACAGTCTTGCCACATTATTATGCCTTTCAGGTTGCAGTCCTTCTGCCATTCGTATGTCACAACTAGCAACAAGGTGTGCGACTGTTTCCAATTTGGTTTTACAGAACCTACATTTGTCTGTTTCTCCCACATGTTCAGTGGACTTTGTAAACCAGTGTGTACGTAGCCCACTGTCTTGGGCAACCAATATTAACCTTTCATCTCTTGGTTTGAATTCGCCTCTCCTTAACCATTTCTGTATTCATTCCTGACCAACATGAGGTTCTTCCAGAAGTTTTCTATACCTGCAACTATATTTATGCATTTTCCACATTTATTGCCTTCTCAACTGGTCCTTCACCTTGTATTCTTTCTTTTGTTTTTTGGCACATTCAGTTGCTGCCTGATTTTTATCTACTTCTGGTTTGATTTCCATTCCTGCTTGACTCAAATGTGCTTCTGCTATATTAAGCAGAGAAGTCATCTTAGATTTATTCTCCTCATGTTTCAAAACTTTCACTATGTTTGGGTCTTGTGAGGTCAGCAGATATGTGTGGAGTTCCACGATTGCAGATCTGTACATATAATCAATTTCAAGGAGGCCCATCCCTCTTTCGGAACAGGGAATATGTAATCTGGGTATGCACGTGATTTTTATAAATCATTTGGTGAGCATGAGGCATCCTTCTTGTGTGCCTATCTAATCTGTCCAGCACATTTTGTGGCCATAATCTGTCTTTTATCATGGCTTAATTGCAAAGTGGTCTGCCACTATTTCATGGTCACTGTAATGTAGTCAATCAGTGTAGGGTGTATCTTATACATTTTTAAGCACTCTTTTGTCCATGAATGTGAGATGCTATCAAATGCTTTTTTGTAGTCAATCCATTCCTTCCTTAGATTCTTCCCCTTTTTACAGTTCTCTACTATGACTTTATTTAACAACATATGATCCTTTGTTCCATATGACTAATTTATTGCCCTTTTGTTCTACTGCCATAATTGAGTTTTCTTCTAAATGACTATAAACTCTGTCAGCATCAATTCCCATGTGTAGTTTATACGTTGTCAGAAGGCAAGTTAGTGGTCTATAATTTTTAGGGTAACTTGCAAGTTCAGTCTTAAGTAGGAGCATTGTTTTTCCTGTTGTTAGCCAGGTTGATGTCTGTTCATGGTGCACATATAATTAGTTCTAACTCATGGCTAAATCTTCAAACAAAGATGTTAATACTTAGGTACTGCATCTGGGCCTGGGGTTTTCCAATTAGAGGCTTTTCTTAACGTTGTTTCAATCTCTCTGGCTGTTACTTCATACCATTTCATGTCCTGTACCTTTAAACTTCTTATTGTTTCTTTTATTTCTTCTATCCATTTAGCATCTGTGTTATATTCCACATGGATCTTCATAGATACTTCTCCAAAATGTATCTATTTCTTCTTTTTTGGTGGTCTTTCATTTCGTTTTACCTTGTTTCCCAATTTTGTATAAAACTTTTTTGAGTCATCAGTAAATTGCTTATTTTGTACTTTTCCGTTATATTTATTTGCGAATCTTCTAAGTTTTTCCACTTGTGCTGAGATTTTTAGTTTGTCATTTACAATAGTGTTCGTTAGATCCTGGTCTGTTCTAATACTGCGCATTGTTTTTATCACGTCTATCTTTCTAAGTATTTTTGTTGATCTGTTCCCTCTTCTATACTCTTCTAACAGTGACACTTCTTGTCTTAATTGCGTTATAGTTTTCTCTATTCAATACTTTCATGATGGTATTCGATTTCTGCCCTTCCTTTCCCTTATCACGTCTATCTTTCTAAGTATTTTTGTTGATCTGTTCCCTCTTCTATACTCTTCTAACAGTGACACGTCTTGTCTTAATTGCGTTATAGTTTTCTCTATTCAATACTTTCATGATGGTATTCGATTTCTGCCCTTCCTTTCCCTTACTACCCAGTGTTCTTGTGGTAAAACTTTATCAGTTATTAATTTAGCTGCACAGTAATATATCCTGTTTACTTCTATTATATCGCATGGATCTCCATGGACAGTCCTAATTACCGTGTTCATTTGTTTTATCAAACTTCTGACCTTCTGCAGTCTACTTCTTTCATTGATCGTAATATGTCTGTCTATGTCTATTAAATCAAGCAACCCTTCTCTTAGCTCGTTTTCTTCTAAACTGAGGGCACATTTTTTGTTTTCTATTTTCTGCGGGCATTCTGTAGAAGGTTCTGTAGCATCTTTCTGTGGCACTTTCTCTTCAATTTCATCCTGTGTCATCCATTGCTTTGTCATATGGGAACTCACTGGCCTGTCACTCCTCAACATTGACTGCATCATAGTTTCCAGAGTTTCCTATTCCTTCCCTTGCTATCTAGCTTCATGTGAACATTTATACGGAAGTCTAAAAAGTATCTTCATATGGCACCTGACCAATTGCTTCCACTGGTTTCCCCTTAATTTGGATATCCAGTGCTCTATCCTGTTGTGGTGCTTTCTAAATTAGTTTTACTACACCGAATCCTTTACTTCGCAGGTACTCCAGAACCTCATTTTCTATTTCTTTAACTTCTCCATTACTAATCTCCTTTTCTGCTTTTCCTCTTTGCCTGCTTATTTTTTTGTTTTATAAAGTTTTCCATGTCTGGATTCCTTTGCTTGTATTTCTCTTCAAATATCTTTGGTGCTGCTCTTTTTGTATTGGTTAGTTTTCCTTTTTCCTTTGCATACATATTACACTATATTAAATCTCTTTTTCTTTCCCATACCCATATTTCTTCTTCACATGTCTCCTGATCTTGCTTCTCCTAACTTTGGGGACTCACTCCATCATGCTGTGATGTAACCTATGTTTAGACCTTCTACACTAAATCCTTCACTTTGCAAGCACTCCATAACTTCTATTTTTGTAACTTCTACTTAATTAATCTTCTTTTCTACATTCCATCTTTGTGATATTTTTTTATTGTTAAATTTTCTATATCTGGAGGTCTTTGCCTGTATTTCTCTTCGAATATCTTTGGGGTTGCCTACTTTATATCAACTCCTTTGCATAAATATTGCACCATATCAAATCTCTCTTTCTTTCCCATGTCCATATTTCTTTCTTATAATTCCTCAGATGCTTCTTTTTGCAAGCAGATCAAAGTTTCTTGATCTGTATACTGTTTTTCACAAATGTGTTGTATTAATGAATACAAATGGTTTATTTGAAGCTTCTGACAGTTTTTCTTGTGGAAGTATTTCCTGTTATGAGATTTGTAATGTGAACCTTTATTGATTTCATTGCACTTTATCAACATTACCTCATGTGCAGTTTAACAGATCTCTGTCACATCACCCCACAGTTGCTTTTGGACTCATAAAGTATTGCCGAGTAGTGATTAATTGTGGTCTACTGGCTATGTCCTTTACAGCCTTTACACAGAATTCTTTCCTCCTTGCTGACCTTCTAGCAACTGAAAGCCATCACTGAACCAGGCTTATTAACACTGCAGTCAACTGCAATTCCATGCAGGGATCTCAAACTCAAGGCCCTCAAGCCTCAGTCAGGCCTCAAACAAGTATAATTCTGTAAGATGGAGATCACTGCACTACATTCCTGGCCATCCTGAATACCTTTAATTTTGTTTTGGAGATTGATGCCCTCAGCTGAGTGTAGTAATATTCAAAAGTCACAAAATTGGTATTACTGCACGAAAACTATATACAAAACCAACACTAATACGAATGGATTGTTAGGCTTCAAGCTGATGTGAACCCTGGTCTTAATAATGCGGTCAGTTTAAAACCGGTCTTAGTAAAAAGACAAGGTGAGAGAATTTAATGATTTCTTAAAATGTTTTTTAAATTGATTTTATGTTATTCCACAATGTTTAAATGTCACATTTTAAGTGTTAGACTAATGTGTATGACTTTTAGATAGTTTTAGAATTAAATTGTATTTTTTAAGATTTGTATGTTGGTTAGGGTGATAGGCTGGCTGAAGCATGTGATTTGATAGTACTCCCCTTTTTAAACAGTGAGAAAATTGATTTATATATGTAGTGATGAAGGGTGTAGACCCGAAAGCTTTGCAATAAAGGATTTTGGCGTGAATAGTGTTGGTGTAGTAATATTCACACAGCCCTCGTGGGTTTTTCATTTTGAGACCCCCTGCACAGAGCAGTTTTATTTGTGTTTTGCTTCTATGTGGTACAACACTGCAAAGACATTTGAGATGGAACGTTGGGATGCATCAACTTATGGGAATAATTTAGAACTGTGCACATTAACATGATTTTCTTTCAGGTCCGCCATTCATTGTTCTTGTTCTTATTCAGACATCCCAGCTACATCACACAATGTTCAGGTGGCTTTGATGCACTGATGTATCACCCCCAGTCAGAATGACATCTAAAGGCAAACCACACAAACACTGAGCACATATTCTGGGACATCTTGGTTTAGCCAAAGCCATCAGGCATTTCAGTGAGAGAGAATTGTTTAAGGTCATTGGCTGACTGAGGTCACCTGGACTACAACTTAGACTAAGCACCTGATTGGTTCTTTTGAGCTTTTTTTCTTAAAAGTTGTGTCAGGTTTCAACTTTCTGTTACCTAAGAAGTTAAGTTGTGAGTGTTTCTGCCATTTCACACTGAGCTAATCGAAGGAAGGACACTGAGCAAACTCGGAACTATAATATATAACATTAAGTATCCTGTTTTTTAGCTTATTTTGTTCTTTATTTCTTTGTTATTTATAGCACATTGTGTACTGTATATTTTTCTAGTTAGTTTCACTGTGTGTGAGGTATTAACTGGAAATTGTCCACTTTTATTAAGCATCTGTTGGGTTGTTTGTTTCTGATAACTTGTTGCAGTTAAACTCTTTTTCTAGAGGCTCCTTTAGCTGTTTAAAACTTTCATTTAAAGGCTCACTGCTGCTTTTCTGCTGTGAGAAACATTTCTGCAGTTTGTTTCCCACCCTGCCTCCCTATTGGTATGGTGTTTTTATAGTTGGTGGCTTTGCAGTTGCCCGCCCCTAGTGTAAATTTGATCTGGGTCCCTCCTCCCAGTCTAGTGTCATTACCTCATTCTACCCAGTACAGGGAGAACATTTGAGAAGGCCAATCAGCTTAGTTTCTGCTACTCTTTTCTCTCTTTCCACTAAAAAAAATTAAAAAAAAAATTCTAAGCTTGTTTCTTTCCTTCCCTGTGGGTAGCCTAGCCTGGATATAGATTTTCTGTGTCCTGGACTATTTGTAGGCTTCTAGGCCCCTAAGCCTTTCTGTGTTGGAGGGAAACCTTCTAGCTTAATTATGTTTCTTAGAACTAGCCAGTTTTTTGTTTCAGCACTCGTCTGTTTCTTTGAGCTCAGCACTTGTTCAGAACTTATTGTAAGCACTAAATAAGCTACAAATTACTACAGCACTCAACTTTCCTCACTGTATAGAAGAAAACAGTTTCTAGTACTTAACAAATAAGCACCTATCCAGGCATGTCTAAGGGTCAGCTCCCAGTGTTTTCTCCTGTCTACCTGATGAATCTGGGCATCTTGGGGCAATGCAGTAATTGCCTCATGTACACAGACAACCCTCTCCTCCTACCACCCAACACTACAACCTGTGAGAGATGCACTTGTATAGCCAAACTGGAAGCAAAGCTCTCTTCACCCAAGACTGGACTAGACAGTCAAGAGGAGAAGGTAAACACTTGCACAACACCGCACTCAGCACATAGTCCCTCAAAACCTGCACCACCAAAACACACACACACTTGTATAGCCAAACTGGAAGCAAAGCTCTCTTCACCCAAGACTGGACTAGACAGTCAAGAGGAGAAGGTAAACACTTGCACAACACCGCACTCAGCACATAGTCCCTCAAAACCTGCACCACCAAAACACACACACATAGAAACACAAAACACACACCTACATTCACGGAGGCTCTCAGTAAAAACCTGCCCAAGCAACAGGGACCTTCAAACCAGAAACACAAGCAACCTCCACCCCCCAACACAACCCAAATGACACATAGCCCACAAACTCAGTGTGCCACTCCACCACAGCCCATAAGGCATAACAACGTACCCAACACTCTAGTCATAGGTGACTCTATAGTCAGGCACACTGATGTCCCACTCACCAGGCTAAACAAGGAGAAAGTTATTGTCAGCTGCCTGTCGGGTGCCAGGATCCGCCACATAATGCATGCACTCAGGTCACTCCACAACAAGTACAAATATGACTCTGTCATTGTCCATGTTGGTGTGAATGACCTGAGATGTACCTCCTTGGACTACATGAAAAGGGACATGGAGGAGCTGTCCGATCTTGTAGCCCAGGCAGGTATGACCCTAGCCCTGAGTAGCATCCTGCCATCACCCAGAATTATACCACAGTACAAGGACAAAATGATTGACTTCAACAATTGTCTAAGCTTCTGGTGTCATTCTAAGGGGATCCAGTATCTGTCTGCCTGGGATGACATGATCGACAAGCTACGATGCTTTGCCAGAGATGGCCTGCCCCTGTTGCCCCTGGGATTCCGGATACTGGCTAAGGCTCTAGCCACCCCTATAGTGCCTTTTTTAGGCAAGGTTCAAATGACAAATTCACCACCCTAGCAGGTACAGGCAAGAAGAATCTGAGGGTATTGCTACTCAATGCTAGAAATCTAAACCTCAAAATGCACTCTCTCGAGGCACTCCTTAAAATGGAGAACATCGACATCTGTGCAGTGACAGAGACATGGTTCAAGGCTCCAGAGAGTACCCCTGCATTACCAGGCTCTAATTCATACCACACCTTTCGGCCACCTAACCTGGACCGAAACACTAAAGGCGGAACCGTGTCCATATTCATTAAGGATATCTACACCTCCAGGCTAGTTGCTCAGCATAATGCATCCGAGATTATTCAAGTGCAACTAACTCTGGGCAAGACCGCAATCCAAATTGTAGCTTGCTACAGATCCCCCATCATGCCCCAGGATTCCCACTCCTTATTTCTTAATACACTGGAAAATATTAGGGTACAACCTAACACCTTAATAATGGGCGATTTCAACTACCCTACCATTAACTGGGAAAACTACTCATGCACCAACTCTTGTGCTCAACGTTTTCTGGAATTCATAAATTCCAGTGCCATGGATCAACTTATCCACACCCCCACCAGGGGCAGCAATATCCTAGACCTGGTTATTACCAACATGGGCAACCGGTGCTCCACACCAGAGGTCAATTCCTCGTTGGTCAGATCCGACCACAAGCTAATCACCCTAGACATCCACATCCCTCCCCCACCCCCCCATTAGGGAAACCACAGTAAAAAATTTCTCCAAAGCCAACTTCACGCTTCATAAGATAGAAGTGGTAAACTTCACGACACCCATGCTGATGGACAATAGAGGTATGACTGCTGAATCCTACACAAATGCACTTTATAAGCACTTACACGAGTGCATAGATCGTGCAATCCCTAACAGAACCAAGATGCTATCCTCCAAAAAAAGGAAGCCAATCTGGTGGTCCCCTGCCATAAACAAACTCTACAGCAGAAAAAAGAAACTGTTGCAAAAAAGAGTAAAATCCCATGATTGGAGAAACTCCCTAGTCAGCCTCAGTAAGAAGCTAAGATCCCTCATAAAATCCTCCAAAGCTAGTTATGAAAACAAAATCGCCACTGACTCTAAAGACAACCACAAAGCATTCTATAGCTATGTCAAGAATCTCAATGGCAACACTCAGATCTGCTCTGAGTTACAGTACAATGGCACTAAATATACAGAGCCAGCTGATATTGCCATCATCCTGGCAGATAGGTTCAGTGCTAACTTTACCCCCCTGTCATCCCCTAAAGGGCCCATCTCTATACCGGAAGAATGCAAAGTTCCTGTAATCACGGCTGCACAGGTAAAAAACACACTATCCAAAGCCAAGAACACAGCATCCATGGGACCTGACGACATCCCAGGCTGTGTTCTACATAATCAAAACTCCAAAAGATGTGGACATCCTACAAAAGGGCCTCGCTGAGACAGATGCCTGGTGTCAAAGCCATGGCCTCAAGCTCAATGCCAAAAAGTGCATTGTCATCCCTTTTGGTAAAAACTCAGTACCCATGAACTACCACATAGGTGGTAGTCTACTTAACACCGAAAGTGTGATAAGAGACCTTGGGACACAGGTGGACAGTAGTCTCTCCTTTGATAATCACATCGCCACAGTAGTCAGGAAATCCTTCTACGTGGCACACCTCATCACAAAAGGTTTCTCATCCAGGAAAAAAGAGGTAATTGCTCCCCTCTACTCGTCACTCATTAGACCCATTATAGAGTACGATGCCCCTTTTGTTATGTACCTCACAAGACATCTACAACAACTGGAAAGGCCCCAGAAATACCTCACAAAGAGTATTACCGGCCTCAAAGAGATGCCCTATGCAGACCGTCTAAAAAAACTGCAGCTTTACTCCTTTGCATACCGCCTACTCAGAGGCGATCTCTGCCTAACACACAAAGCTATGTCAAACCCAGAGCTTTTAGACATGCTCCACTTAAAGAAATCCCAATCCCTACGAGCTACACGCTCTAGGGACCTAAACCTCGTCACCACAATAAACAGAACATGCTGGAGGGATAGATTCCTGTCCCAGAGACTTCCCATACTCTGGAACAAACTACCTGTCTATATCAAACAAAGCTCCTCATTAGCACTCTTCAAGAAAAATCTTGATGATTGGATGGGAGATAGGAAATTCACCCCGGGGATCACTTCTGTGGCTCTGCTCGACAGTGGGACAGGAAAATAATTTTCTTGGGTGGCGAAAACCAGGGTACCTTTGGCTAGGCTTATATAGGCCCTAGGGCCAATAGCCTAGTACCTACCTATGAACCTATGCACTGGGACTCCTAAGAATTTCAAACAAACACTGTTAATAGTACCCATACAGTAGTGTATGCAGTGGTACTACTAACTTACAAAATGTGTACAAAGAAACACAACAACCTAATTCTAAACACAGAGGAAAGGCAACCCTGAGATAGTTCTTAAAGATTATGAGAGGGCTTCTGAAGGAGGTAATTCAGTAGTTCAAGGGATTCAAGTAACAGTCACTTGTTGAACTGGGAAGGGAAAACTTCCTCACTAATACTAACACAAGTGGTTCCTGTGGGATCACTTGGCTGGGCAGTATCACCAAATTGAGACACTATCACTCACTTAGGCAGGCCACAGGATATCAGCATTTATACCTTCAGCCTGGCCTTCCACTCTTTCCACTCACCACCAGTACTAGAATTTCTTTAATACATACCTGCTCCAGAAGTTATCAAAGACAAAATCCTTCCAGTAGTCTACTTCATGCAGTTACTCTTGGGGATAGATGAGGTGTATATGACAGTGACCTTAGGGGTAAGTGAGATAGAGTCCACAACAGCATCATCACAGGTCAACTCACTAGTGCACAAAGCAAGGTTAGGTACTGTGCCTAATATCAGGATTCAGGCTTTTGGTGAACACAGTTTAAGGTGCTCTATTCCTATTTTCTCCCTATGTATTTACTTTATAGTTTAACCAGTAGACTTTCTGCTTGTGATTTGCTTAGATTCTTTCAAGTGATTAAAACCAGTTTTGGAAGCACCCTATTTTTCTTTTCAGTTTGTGCCCTTCCCTGACCTGTTAACTGTGGACCTACCCTCATTATGTGGTATTGGATGGTAGAGTCTTTTATACTCACTCATTCCTCCAGCTCCTTGACCCCACATTGCTAGGCCAACCTGTTCTCCTTCATACCATGAGCAGTATTGTTCCTTATGCATACTTGCTTTGTGAAGTCCAGCCATTGTCATCCCAAAATAGATACTGATCATCATAATTTTCTCTCTTGTGTTCTGGCAGCTGGTCATTTTCCTTTCTGTCTGCAGAAAGACAGCCAGTGTAGCTTCCTCTCCCTACACCCTTAGGAGGATAAATCCATTTGTGAGACTGCTATCCATCTATATGTTCTCCTAAAATGGCCAAGCAATGAACATGGCTCACCACAGCAGAGATTGGCCAAATTCTTAGAGACTAAGGCCCTTTCCATTTCAGTTATTTCCCCTTATTGATGTATTTCCAGTAGGATACCAAGCTGATCTGAAAACTCCAACTGTAAGAAAGGCAGACCAAATTTACCAATCTTCCATGAACCAACAACCCATCCAACCACCCAAAAACTGATTTTGTGGTTCTTTTGATGACCCAGCATTGCCATTCAAGGTTACAGCATTTAAGACTTCTTTCTTCTGCTAACAAGTAAAAAAAAGTGGCTGAGTGATGTAGTGAAAGGGATTGCTTCACCTACTCAGGTTGCGAATAAAGAATTTTATAGCATGCTCAGATGAGTATCAGCATTCTCTGTTAGCACAGATGGAGAGAAGTTCACAGATTTCCCAGGTGTAGAATTTAGGTGCCACTGACTTGGTACCTCATGGATGTATGCATTGCTTCAAATGATTGGTGGAGGAGAGTGGGGGCTTGATTTCAACTTGTAGTGAAGCGAGTGTAACCATGAGGCACTGAATAAATTGTTACTGTGTACAACTTTCGTAGAGGAATTAAAATTAAATAGTACTTTATAAATGTCCCTTTCTGTAGCAGTGCTTTTTGACAAGGATGTTACTTCTGACTTTCAGGAGTTGTGTAGATGACCATCCTTTACTGGAGGAGTTTGATTTCTCATTTATGGCATCCTTGAACCACAGCTCCAAGAAGGTGTGCCTGAACCATTGCTGGAGGAAGCCATAGAATAGAAGGCCACTGTCCCACCCCAGAACTTCTCCTTTGATTGCACTCTGGTACCAAGCAAAGGCTTCTATTGCTACTCTAATGTATCTTTGTCCTGCTGCCCCTTTCTTGGTACCTTCAGTTGGCAGTAGATTCTCTTTGTTCTGTCCTGACTTCACTGTTAACCAGGTCCACTGGGTTTTTGATGCAGTAGTTATGGGATGTTCATCATGTTACCCTGCTGCAGTCATCACACTTGGGTTATCCTGTCATCAGGCGGTCCTGCAGTCGGCCGGAATTCCAAAGTCTTGGTCCGGCGTCGGTTGCTGTCGCTTCTTCCCTGATGTCAGTGTGCCAGGGGTATATGTAATGCATCCGACGCCATTTTCTCCAGTCTTTCTTGCCGCGCGGTGCCCGAAGCAGAAGCAGTTTGCAAGTGCCGGTCAGCTGACTCCTGAGATTTTTGAAGTCGAATTTCAGATCCGAAGTCTTCAATAAAGCTACGTATCCCGTTGGGGAAACTTTTCTTGCCTCAGACCGATGTCAGAAAAAGTTAATAATTGTATTTCTTGTGGGAAGCAAATACCTCATAAGTATTTTCACTCCTACTGCATACCTTGCATAGGCCCAGACCATGACGTCACTGGTTGTCGTTTTTGTGCTAGGTTTAATAAGTGTACTATAAAAAGACGCTTTGATTTTGCATGACACTTTTTCGATAGAAAATTTAACTACACAATGCCGTCGGAGCAACCGATTACTGGCGTGCACAAAAAACGCAAGGATAAGGACAGGCAGCCTAGGCCCAAGCCAGACTTCGAGGCCTTGGCTGGACCGGTCTCCGGTTCACCGGTCTTCAGTGAGGCTCAGACGCAGCCCCTGACTACCGCAGATTTGGAACCCGAGACCGCTTCGAAGCCTTTGGCGGAGAGCGCTAGGCCGACGCAGCCATTTTATTCAGCCCCTTGTGCAGCCCCTACCGACGACTCTGCAAAAAGAGGTGTCGGTGCTGCAGAAACACCTTCGGTTTCTGAAGGTGTCTTCAGACCGACGACGCTCACCTTATAAACGTATCCTAAGCTTAAGACTCCTATTAAACCTAAAAAGACTGCACTTCAGTCTCCAGTTCAAGGCCCCATGCCTAATAAACAGATGCTTAAAATGGCTGAAGATTTGATCTCTTTAATCAGGGGTTCCCAACCCCCACCTGACAAAAGGCCTAAACAAGAGGAAGATTATGCCACCTCTGATCAAGTGTCTATTTCCTCACGCTCCTCTGAGGACCAGGATTACTCCTTCTCCCCTTATGAAGATTCTGATGCTGAGGATTCTATTCCATCAGCTTCTCCTCCTGAAGACTACTCCTTTGGGAAAACTTTACACACTATGAGGGAACATTTTCACTAGGAAGGTCAGGACTACTCTGACTCAAAGAAAAGGCTCAGAGAGTTTCTTTTACTCCCCCAGCACAGACCTCTTGCTATCCCCCAAGTTTTAGACATTGTGGATGATGTTTACTTAGAATCTAGTTTGAACCCAGATTCTCTGCCTCCCGCTCCAGCCAAACCAGACAGATACTATAGAGTGCCTGCTTCACACAAATTCCTTTCTAAAAGTCCTGTTGCTGACCCAGAGACTATCTCCCAGGGTCCGAAAGGGGCTAAGGCTTATATGGCAAAAAATCCTGTACCCTCTGAAAGGGACTCCAGAGCACTAGACAGGTGGGGGAAAAAGGTTTACACCTCAGCCACTCTAGCTATGAGAGCACTAAATTGCCAATTTCACATGCTAAAATATCAGCAATTTCTCATGTCTCAGCTAAAACAAAAATGAAGCACACTGCCTCAACAGTCTGAATTGAAAGAAATGCAGGATCTGTTGCATGCAGCTGAAGAGGTGGGCAAACATACTTTACAATGTGGTTTTGATTCTTTGGAGGCTTCCAGCAGAGCAGCTGTCACTGGGTCTGTTACACGTAGACATGTTTGGTTAAAGGAACAAACTCTGCCTGATCATGTTAAAGCAAAGCTTCTAGATGCTCCCTTACAGCAGGATGTTCTATTTGGAGTTAAGGCAGAAGAAGTCTTAAAGAAAATGGAGGATAAGGCAAAATCTATGCAGACAGTCAAAGATTTTCTACAGGTACAGCCCCCTCGCTTCAGCAGAAATTGGCCAACTAAAAATTGGTCCTTTCCAGCTACTAACAGATCACAGAGGGTAAATACAGACGTCCAAGCGGCAGAGGACAACCAAAAGCCCAATACAAACCTCGACAATGGGGCACTGCAACACAGAAGGGAGGCCCCAATCCACCAGAAGGCAAACTCAATGACTTGCACCTCATCTGGCCAAGCAACAGTCTCTTGGCAGCTCCCTTGGGAGGAAAACTACGCGCACCAGACAACTGGCACATTGTCACAAAGGACAAATGGGTCCTAGACATATTCACGAGATACAGATTCCATTTCCACACCTTGCCAATGAAAAGAGGAATGCCAAACCTGCCACAAAATCAATGGGCAGAGGCACAAAAACAAATTACAGCTCTCATGGATATGAGAGCCATTCAACTGGTACCTACACGAGAGCAAGGCCAAGGATTTTACTCAAGACTCTTTCTAGTCCCCAGAAAGGACAATGCCTGGAGACCAATTCTGGACCTTTCAATTCTAAACACCTTCTTACAAATTTTAAATTCAAGATGCTAACACTACAGCAGCTTCTTCCCATGTTGGGCAAGAAAGCATGACTAGTAACGTTGGACCTCAAGGAGGCATACCTGCATGTCCTATCAGACAAAGTTGCAGAAGATACCTCCGTTTCATTGCAGGTTCAACCCATTGCATAATTCTCTGCAAGACTGCCCTTTGGCTTATCTACTGCTTTACCAGATGTCTTTGCTAAATGCCTGGCACCAGTAATTGTATACTGCAGACAAAGGAATTCAAATATACCATATCTGGATACTGCTCTCATTCAAGCAGAAAGCAAGGACATCCTCTTACACAACATCTGGCTTTTAAACATCAAAGGCATTCCTAAGTTGTCTGGGGTACACAGTAAACGAAAAGAAATCAAACTAGTACCACTCACAAAATATGACATTCCTGGGTGCCAGCTTGAATACCAACGGCCCAGAAGGCTTATCTGACGCCAGACAAACCTTCACAACTGACTCAATATTTCAAAGCGATGGCAACAAACATCCTACTCCTGCAGAAAAATTCTAGTAGGCCTTGGGCATTCATGGCATCTTTGCATACTACTTAATCACCATTTGCAAAGCTGCATATGAGGAAATTACAGTGGTACCTTCAAAAAGTGTATGGTCTCAACACAGCCACAGCTTCAACACAATGATATCTCTCATTCCGTTGCGCCTTCACAACAGGAGTTTCTATGGTGGTCACAGGCATGTCATCCTCAACAAGGGTCAACCTTTCACCTTTGCCCCAGCCAGGCAAATCTATGACAACAGATGTCCCATCGGACTGACTACGCCTGGGGGCTTCCCACACATGGCAGCAGAAAGATGCGTTCAAGGCGTATGGACTGCAGATCAAAAGAAATCTGCATCAATCAAAGAGATGCTAGCTGTACAGAATATACAAGCCTGACAGCCTTCAAGAACCTATTACATCCAGGACAACTTACAATAGGGGCCGGACAACACCACAGCTAATGTGGTACATAAACAAAGCAGAGGTACGCCCACCTATATGCAGACAAGCAATGACCTTGTGGAACACAGCACACTGGCTTACCAAGTTCGGTTACAGAAGCTTCAATTTCCCTGCCAGGAAAAAGAACACGTGTGGCAGGCGACCTCAGCAGAAACATCATGGATCCCCACGGTGGAACGACTGGATCCCACAAGTATTTGCAATGATATAACTCAAAATGGGGCCTTCGAAGAACCGCCATGACCTGTTGCAGCCAGCCCCAAAACTATCAACTAACAAAAATTTTG
>NC_056730.1:410720767-410741109 GCF_019279795.1 Protopterus annectens | reverse complement strand
TAGCATCCAGTCCATACTCATTAGGGATACTGGTAAAAAGACTTTTTATGTCTAGGGTAACTAGTAGTGTATTGGCATTAAGATTGTCAGTTACCAGATCTTGTTTCAGGTCTTCTAATAAATCATAGGAGTTTTTAAGAATGGTCGGTATTTCTTTAGTCATCAAACCCAGCTTAGATTGTATGTATAGGGATGCATTCTCGGTGACCCAGTGGTCACCCGATACTATAGGTCGTAATGGTGGAGGGTACTCGCCCTTGTGCAATTTTGGCAAGCCCTTTATGACTGGTATGAGAGGTGACTCTACCTTCAAAAAATCATATAGTGGCTTATCTATTGATCTTGTCATAAGCATATCATACAGCGTATCATGTACATAATTAATTATAGATGTAACCTTAGGTTTGTCAATGACTTTATAATGTCTGGGCTCCCCCATTTCTTTGTTATCATGCTGAAGACTTGTGTATCTAGTTTCCACTCGTGAGGATCCATAAGGTTTCTGCTTAAGTCGTCTGCCAGAGTATTTTGTTTTCCTGGCAGGAATTGAGCTTTAAGATGTATTTGTCAAGTCAAAGCTGTGTCCCACAGTGCCATGGCTAATCTGCAAAGGGGGTATGAGTGTGTGCCCCCCTGCTTATGTACCACATGACTGTGGTGTTGTCAGTCTTTATCAGTAGTCCTGGATGAAGTAAGTCCTTGAAGGCTGTCAGGGCATTTTGAACAGCTAGCATCTCTTTCTCGTGGATATGTAGATGCATTTGCTTTGGGGTCCATATGCCTTGAATGCATCTTCCCACCATGTGGTCCCCCCCCATGCATAATCTGATACGTCTGTTAAGGTTTGGCTGGCAGAGGGTAGAGTTAAGGGCCGTCCCATGTTTTGGTGACATGCCTTTTCCCACCATAGAAGCTCCTGTTGTAGGCAGGGAATGAGAGTAATCATTGTTTCCAGACTGTGACAAAGTTGACTCCATAAACTGTTTAGGTACCATTGAAGTTTCCTCATATGCAGTCTTGCATATGGAATCAGTAGGATGCAGGATGCCAAGAAGCCCAAAGCCTGCAGAATTTGTCTTGCTGATAACTGGGTTTTTATTGCCATCAGTTTGAAGTAAGTAGTCAGTTGCCTTTGTCTGGCTTGAGGTAAGCCATCTGGGCAGTTGTAATCAAGCTTGCACCCAGGAATGTTATCTTTTGAGAGGGTACCAGTTGTGATTTATTTTCGTTTATTGTGTACCCTAGGCATGTTAGAAGCCTTTTCACAAACACCAGGTGTTGAAGAAGAATGTCCTTGTTCTCTGCTTGAATGAGACAGTCGTCCAAGTAAGGATAGATTTGTATGCTTCTTTGTCTGCAAAATGCAATCACTGGTGCCAGGCACTTTGTAAAGACCCTGGGCGCAGTAGATAAGCCAAAGGGCATTGCAGAGAATTGGCAATGCGTTAAGCCAGCCTTAAATCTGAGGTATCTTCTGCATGACTGCCTTACTGGGACATGCAGGTATGCCTCTTTTAGGTCTAATGTCACCAGCCAAGCATTCTTGCCCAGCATAGGCAGAAGCTTGCTGCAAAATCAGCATTTTGAAATTTGGAATGTCCATGTATGTGTTCAAGATTGATAAATCCAGTATTGGCTGCCAGGCCTGATCCTTTCTGGGTACCAAGAACAGTCTTGAGTAAAAACAGTCTCCTTTTTCCTGTTCTGGTACTGGCTGAATGGTCCCCATATCCATGAGGGATGTAACCTGTTTTTGTGCCTCTGCCCATTGATTTTTTGGCAGATCTGGCAAACCGTTTGCCATTGGCAGAGTATGGAAATGGAATCTGTATCCCTGTGATACTATGTTTAGCACCCACTTGTCCTGGGTTATTAACTGCCAATTTTGAGCAAAAAGTGCTAATTTTCCCCCTACGGGTGCTGCCAAAAGTTAAGTGCTTGGTGCAGGCAGAGGGAAGTCATTGGGACTGTTTTCTGTAGGTTTGCGCTTCATCTCCTCCAGATTTGGAGGTAGAGGCGCCCCATTGCTTTGACCTGTATGAATCTTGCGCCTGGTATCTGGAACCCTTAGGGCATCTGGATTTGTCCCTTTGAGCTCTGACACAGGAAAGGACCAATTTGTTGTAGGCCAGTGTCTACTGAATCTTGGTGGCTGCAGTTGTAAGAAGTCTTTTACAGTTTGCATAGACTTAGCTTTGTCTTCCACTTTCTTTAAAACCTCTTCTGCCTTAATACCAAACCTCTTCTGCCTTAATACCAAACCTCTTCTGCCTTAATACCAAACCTCTTCTGCCTTAATACCACTCTTCTGCCTTAATACCAAACCTCTTCTGCCTTAATACCAAACCTCTTCTGCCTTAATACCAAACCTCTTCTGCCTTAATACCAAACCTCTTCTGCCTTAATACCAAACCTCTTCTGCCTTAATACCAAACCTCTTCTGCCTTAATACTCAAACCTCTTCTGCCTTAATACCAAACCTCTGCCTTAATACCAAACCTCTTCTGCCTTAATACCAAACCTCTTCTGCCTTAATACCAAACCTCTTCTGCCTTAATACCAAACCTCTTCTGCCTTAATACCAAACCTCTTCTGCCTTAATACCAAACCTCTTCTGCCTCAATACCAAACCTCTTCTGCCTTAATACCAAACCTCTTCTGCCTTAATACCAAACAGAGTATCATGCTGTAAAGGTGCATCTAGTAATTTAGCTTTAACATGATCAGGCAAATTTTGTTTCTTTAACCAGGCATGCCTCCTAATCAGAGATCCAGCAACTACGGCTCTGCAGGAGGCCTCCAAGGAATCAAAACCACATTGCAAAGTATGCTTTCCAACCTGTTCAGCTGCATGCAATAATCCCTGCAATTCTTTATTTTCTGCACATTCAGAAATCATTTTCCGTTTCAGCAACTCCATAACATGTTATTGAAACTTGCGCATATGAAACTGGCAGTTTAAGGCCCTAATTGCCAAGGTTGCAAATGTATTAACCTTTTTTCCCCCCATCTATCCAGTGCCCTTTAATCTGTCAGAGGAGGGTAAGATTTTTTACTGTTGAGGCTTTAACTCCCTTTGGACCCTGTGAAATAGTTTCAGGATCAGCAGCAGGGTTTCTAAATAAAAATTTGTACGAGTCGGGGACCCTGCAACATCTGTCAGGTTTGCTGGGAGCCGGAGGTAAGTCAAACTTGACTCCGAAAACACATCATCCACAATGTCTAAAACAGGGAGTATGGCTAAAGGCCTGTGCTGAGGGAGAAGGAAATCCCTGAACCTCTTTTTTTGATTCTGAGAAATCTTAACTCTCCCAGTGAAAATGCTCCCTCAAAGTATGAGAGGTTTCTCCAAATGAATAATCCTCAGGAGGTGATGTAGACTGACTCCTGTGCATCAGAATTCTCATAGGGAGATGCAGATAATTCCTGATCAGAAGAAATAGAAACCGGATCTGAAGATTCATAATCAGTGTCTTGCCTAGGCCTCTTATCTCGAGGGGGATGGGAACCCCTGATCAAGGTAATAAGGTCTTCAGCCATTTAGATCCATTTTTTAGGCACTGGTTCTGCAGCCGTCATCTGTTTGATATAAAAATGTTGAGGCCTGAATGGCCTGAATACACCCTCAGAAGCCGGTGCCTGCTCAGCGGCTCCGGCTCGACCCATCCGAGGAAGATACATCCGTGGGTCCAATACTTTGAGTATCTCGTGGCATGCCGGACTCCACATGGGTGTCGGTAGGGGCCTGCGACTCGAAAGTAGCAGGTATCAGGGGCTGCGAAAGTGCCTCAGTGAGTACCGGCGAACCGACAACTGGCTTAGGAGAAGCTTAGTCTGTTTTGGACCTCGACACTCTGTCCATTTCTTTGCGCTTTTTATGTACTCCGGTAGTCGGATTGCTATCAGACGACATTTCTGCGTAGTTAATCTGTTTCCAAAATACTTTGAGGCAAAAATATACAGACGCTTAGTGTGTTGGTTAAATCTAGCACAAAACCGACAGCCAGTCACATTGTGATCAGAGCCTACCTAGGCAAGGAATACAGCATAAATGGAAACCCTTATGAGATATTTGCTTCCCACAAGTAATACAATTAACTTTTTCTGACATCGGTATGGAGCAAGAAAAAATTTTCCCCAATGGGGTACTTGGCTTTAGTGAAGACTTCGGTTCTGAAACTCAAACTCGAATATTTCAGGAGTCTGCCGACCGGCACTTGCGAAATGCTTCTGCTTCGGGCACTGCACGGCAAGAAAGACTAAAGAAAATGGCATTGGCTGCTTGTTTTATACCCCTGACGACCTGATGTCATGTAAGAAGAGACACCAACCGACGCAGGACCCAAGACTTTGGAATTCAGGCCGACTGAGGGCAACCTGCCAGCAGACTACCCAAATGTAATGACTGCAACAGTGAAACACGAAGAACATCAGTCCTTTACAGGGTGTTAGAAAGCGGCTCATTTATTTCCCGGACAGTGAAGTACATGCAAGGAACCAGCATGGAAGTAAGTGCACCCTTCAAAACAAAAATCCTTCCTCAAAAATATTCCACTTCCTACTACTTCTACACAGCAAATATTAATGCTACAAGTGCTACTAATATACAGTTATCGGATCTGGCCAGTTTTTTTTTTTTTTTTGTGTGGCTGATGGAAAAGTAAAAATTACAAGGAAATGCTATAGTATTTAGGCATTATGAATGATACAGTATTTAGGCATTATGGGTGCAATTCAATTCTTAACTTATTCTGGATCTAAGAGGAAGATCTTGCTCACATTGCAGCTGAACGGTACTTAATTTTCAGTTTTTCACTGCTGCTCAGATGCAGGATGACTTATCGCTGGTCTTCTGAACGGTGCACAGAAAATGTTCTGCTACAATAGATAGAAGGGATCCCGTAGCAATATAGCAGATCTCAGAAAAAGAAAGGGAATTGGTACTGGAGGATCCTCTACTTATTGTGGCAGAACAAAGAAAAGTTAGGTCTGGGGGTGGAGATGTTAGGCAAGTGGCAGCTTGGATTGCAAGAATCCAATTGGCTGCCACCACTTGTTTCCTGTAACACATACTGAATCGGCTTGCTGTGATCAGATACAGATACACAGTGCACAGATTTTCTCATAAAATCTTAATTATGAACCTTACGTTCCTCCACATTGAAAACTAAGTTGAGAAGGTACCTGACAAAGTCCAGGTACTTTTTCAACTTGGTTTTTAACAGTGGAGCTAAAAATGGACTGGAAAGTTACCGGCGCTTGTGGGAGGAACTCTGGTGGAACAGCATACCATTTCTATAGTCTCTGACAGGCAAGCACAAAGGCGCTCTGAGAAGGTACTCTGGGTTAATGAGTTAATTTAGAGCAGAGCTGCAGGGTGGCGTTTCTCACTTTTTATTAGTAGATGCTCAGTGGTGGCAGCGGAGAGGAGCCAGTCATCTAGGTACGGAAACACTTGGAATCTTAGACGTCTCAAGTGAACCGTGACTACTACCATACACTTGAACACTCTGGGGGCTGTAGTGAGACCAAAGGGCAGAGCTCTAAACTGGTAGTGACTGGCTCCCACCAGAAAGCACAAATGACTCCTGGATCGCCTGTCCATCTTTATGTGGTAGTATGCATCTTGGAGATCTATGGAGCAATCCAATCGTCTTTTCCCAGAAAGGGAAGTACTGACAGCAGTGCTACCATCCGGAACTTTGCTTTTTTACTGATTTGTTTAATTTCCTTAGATCCAGGATAGGTCTCCAGTCCCCCATTTTCTTTGGAACTAAAAAGAACCTTGAGTAAGTTCCGGATCCTATTTTGTCTGCGGGGGGACTGTTTGGCTGACTCACTTTTTCTAGCAACTTTTCAATTTCTAGAGTTGCCTGTTCCCTTTGACTGGGTGGAACATCCGGGATTTTTTTTTTGCGTTTGGGGTGGGGAAGGAAAAGGGTATGGAGTAGCCTCAGAATAAGATGCTTTGTACTAACTTGTCTTTTGTGATTTTTAGCCAGGCTTCTGGGTACAAAGATAAACAACCCCTGACTGCCTGCAGAGAGGGTCAAGACTATCTTCCTTTCAGGAGCGCTGAAAGGGCTTGCCAAGGAAAGATTCCCCGTCGCCCTAGTTTTGCGGACCCCCTCTGCCCCGTAGCTGGAGACTTCCATTATTGCTTCCCCCTCTGCCCCTGGGGAAAGAATCACCATGTGCGTCTTGAAAAAATCTATAGGATTTTCAGAACCACATTTTTCCTCCCTTCCGACCTTTTGGATAGGGTCTAGAAGGTAGAGAAAAACACAACCCACTGCCCTGCTTGCTCCATCTGCTGCATAGGAAATGGAGTCTCATGGAAGTTTTTACCACTGAATTCAAGGTGGACAGCTGGGAGAAAAACTATCAGATACTCCCGCAGCTACTGAACCTTGGAGAGCATCTCCTAGCTCCTTTCTGGAGATCTCTCTGCAATCTAGTAAAATGAGTCATAATTCAGGGACCCAAGTGCAAAGGTCACTGAAGAAAAGGTGCACTTTCCTTATCTGTCCATCGTACGAAACTCTCTGTTCAGAGGATGGACAGAAGAGGACATCTCTGACCATTTCTTCTTGGTGGCCACCACCAAAGCATCTACTGGGACACCTTTTGTGAGGAAGGTTTTATCAGTGGAGGATGTAATGAATTTATTTGGCCTCCGGGAAACAGGCTCCACAGAGTCTGGAGACTCCCACACCTTTCAACAAACTAGGTCCATGAGTTCATTGAAAGACGGAGATACCCAAGTGGCGGAAGGGCGAGACCCAAAAGCCTTCAGGTAGACAGACTCCTCCTCATAAGGGTTGATGGGCTTCCACCTACCTCTCTGCTCAAGTATTTCTAAGAGGTCTGCAAGAGAGACATCCTCAGAGGGGGACCGTGGGGTCCCTTCTGACTCATCAAGGTCCGTGTCAGACTGCTCTTAGGAATCCAGATGTTTCCTCTTACGAGGGACCTCTTCAGAAGGGAATTCTAGAGAGGTTTTGGAAGAGAGGGGTCCATCCAATGGGGCATCCTGAGGCCATGGGTCTCCACATCTGTGTGGACGAAGCTGTGCTGAGATGAACACCGTGCTTTTGGGGGAGGAATAACTGGACCGGAGAATGGAACTGTCTGTAGAGACAGTGCTCTCATCACCTTGTAGGCCCCCCACCCATGATCTGAGGAAAGCTCTGGCTCCAGAGACCCAGAAGGCATCCCCAGCACCAAGGAGGTTGGCTCAGAGGCTCATGTAGGAGCTGAGCTCACTCGTGCTGAAGCCCCAAGAGGTACCTTTGGTCGGGTCCGGGGGGGACAGTCTGAGTGGACATTTGTCAGATTCAGAGAGCATCAGATCCTAGACTCCTCAAGCCAAGATGACAACGAGGAAGATGGAGCAGTAGTTGGGGCCGAAGATCCTGGAACGGCCTCTGCTCAGACAGTTCCACTACAATCAGTTCCATGCATTCTGGCTCTGAAGCCCAGAGTTCGGTCGGAGGAGGAACAGATGCTGAAAGGGCAGGCTTAGTCTGTTCCAAAACCCTCTGGGTGGGTTCAGACAAAAATTTGGCTAGCGCTGCTGTCCTCAAAGTCTCCGCAACACGCGATCCACAGTCATATGAAAGGCTCTTGAAGCTTGCAAGATTGGTTCTTAACAATGGAGAAACCGGCTCCAGTTCCGGGAATGGCTCAGACATTGAAACACCAACAGTTCTGATACAGAAGGAGCCAAGGTGGATGGTTTCTCAGGCCTGACAGATTTTAGGTCCGATGAGGAAATTTTTTGGCAACTTCTTAGTTTGTTCTGAGTGATTCTATGAAGTAGACTAGGATCTTTTATCCAATTTCTCAGACTTAGGGGAAGGGGGTCTGTTTTGAAGGACTCTGACCTTCTCCTATGGCCTCTGTAAAGGAAGTAGTCAATAACCCCCTAATTATCAACTTATTCTTCCTTGGAACCCTGGAACTAAATGAATGGCAAATGGAACAAGATTCTTGTAAGTGTACTGCTCAAAGGCAGTACACACACACTATGAGTCAGTTAATCGACATTTTCTGAGTGCACTTTGAAGACTTTTTAAACCCAGATGGTTTAGGTATCTTTTGGCTGTTTAGACATGTTAACAGCAAAAAAACAACACAACTACTAGACAAATATAAAGGAAAAAGCCCTCTAATTCAGCCCTCTAGCTAAAACGACACAACAGACAGAGACACAGAGAAACACACACACACACACACACACACACACACACACACACACACACAAAAATGCCCTATAATTTATATGGGCTGAACAACTCTCTAACCTAAATGAGCTAGCTTAAGTAATAGGTCAAATTCACCAAATAAACAGATAGTCAAACCACCTTAACAGTTATTAACTAACACACACAGAAATGGAAAAAGGCACTTTACATAAACCTGACTAAAAAAGCCTTCAAAGTTAAATACCCAAGATTAACGAACCATCACTTAAAATTTAACAGCTCAAAAACAAGCCTAAAAGAAAAAGTTATTTAAAACACATGCTGAGAACAGCCGGGATAGGGAAGGAAAAATTGGCCTTGAGATAAACGACGGCCACAGTAAAACAGCAAGGCAACGAACAGAGTCAAAAAACTGTTAACTAAGCTAAGCTACTAATTATTTTAATCCCAAAAGGGGAATAAATTTAGTAGGAAAATAAACAACTGAAAGAAAATCACTTAGCCAGAGCCAGTGTGAAGCACCCGATCTGTTTAGCGGCAAACAAAATCTGGGGAGTTTCCTAGAGCATCATGGGACATGGTTTTAGCCACGAGCTAGTGGAAGACCTCGAACTTTTGTAAAAGTCAGAACAGAGGGTCAGTTCCAAACCCAACCAGTACAGAATGAAGGAGAGTTAGGGCATCACATCTAGAGTTATTTAAAAGTAGATTTTTCTTCACAAGGAGAAACTGTTGATAGAATATTTTAACTAACACACGAACCTGACAATTCAAAATTCTGCAATTAAAAGCTGAAGTACACACACACACACACACACACACACACACACACACACACACACACACACACACACACACAAAATACCCCCAACCTTATTAGAAGAATAGGACTGAAATTAACCAAGTGCTTAGCAGGAGGGGTTAACTAAGGCTATTTCTTCTGGGTCAGGTTCTGGAATAGTGAACAAAAATTTGAGAGACTTAACTTTTAAAAGAATGAGGAACTTAATATATCCTATCTGCCTTTTTAGGGACAGCTGACTGGTTATCAGGAAAATTGCAGGCAGTAAGACATCCTCAAAGCCAGACGGGACAGTAGGAATGGGTTTAGGCTCTGGAAAATCCTTCTGTAAGAGCTCCTAGTATTTTCTGAGGGACTGAGAAACCTCCGTGTTCTTCCACTGTAAACAATAGGATACACTAGAACAATCTCAGATAAACAGAACCCCGGAAGAATCAGAAAATGAACCCCAGAGTCTGAATCAGAAATCTGAGGACAAAACCATGAATCCATCTCTGCATCATCCTGTTCAGATTCAGAAACTTTAATCTCTTTAGGAAAGAAATCACCTCTCTCTTATCAGACACTAAACTACAAGCAGGACCAACAGCCTGAATCAAACACAGAGCCAGACTCAAATAACGACTATCCAAAGAAATCTGGGGTCAACCTTAAATCGCAGCTGCTGCTCCCCCACAGTTGGCACAGTATTGTCACAAAGTACAGTTGTGTACACCTACCATAAATGTAGATGTTAGAGTGTCTTCACTGTTGCAGTCATAACTGTAGGGTGCTCCTGCCGGCAGGCAGCCCGAGGTCGGCCAGAATCCCAAAGTCTGGGTCCGGCGTCGGCTGAACAAGCCAGTACCCTGACGTCAGTACGCTCTGGTACATAGCCCTCAGCTGACGCCATCTTCTCCAGCCTTTCTTGCCCTAGATGTCAGAAGTCCCCAATAAATCATAAATGAATCCCACTAGGAAACACAAATACACCACAAAAAAGAGAAAAAGAGGGGATAGGAGGGAGGAAAACACTGACTGCAACAGTGAAGACACTCGAACATCTACATTTATGGTAGGTGTACACAACTGTACTATGTTCATAGTGTTTCACTGTTGCAGTCATAACTGTAGGGTGGAATCCCAAAGCAGTGAAAAAAGGGGGGAGGTTTAGACAGAAGAAGGGGCAGCAAGAAGACCCTGCAAAACAGCAGAGGCAAAGCCTGCCCTGGTCTTAGAATACAAAGGGAGATTGTAGTGCTTGGAAAAGGTATGCACAGAACTCCAAGTGGCAGCTTCCAAGATATCCTTGGTAGGAACTCCCCTGAGAAAAGCGGTAGAAGTAGCAGCTGCTCTAGTAGAATGACTTCTTCACAGTACCTGGAAATTTTTTCCCATGATGAGTGTAACAATCTTATTCCATAAGAAATCCATTTGGAAATAGTTTGTTTGGAAATAGCCTTTCCAAGAGAACTGGAGGCAAAAGAAACAAACAATTGGTTAGATTTTCTGAACTCTTTAGTCTTGTCCAAATAAAATCGTAACTGTCTGTGCACGTCCAAGGAATGCAAAATCCTTTCCCCTTTATTCTGAGGATTAGGATAGAAGGTAGGAAGGTGAATTGTTTGATTCAAAGCCACTTTCGAAATCACCTTAGGCATGAAAGTAGGATTGGTCCTCAAGGATACTCTGTCCTGGTGGAAAATAAGGTATGGTTCCACAGCCATGAGAGCTTGCAACTCTGAGACCCTTCTGGCAGAAGTCAAAGCTAACAAAAGAACTGTCTTCCAAGATAAAAACTTAATATCTGAAGATGCAGCAGGCTCAAAAGGAGGCAAAGTAAGTTTTTCTAAAACATAATTAAGATCCCAAGCAGGAACAGGAGGGGTTCTGGGAGGCCTTAAATTCTTAGCCCCTCTCAAGAATCGTCTCACCAAAGGATGAGAAAAAACAGGGGGATCAGTATTGAAATGAGCAGAAATAGCACAAGCATGAATCTTAATGGAAGAAAAGGAAAGTCCATTAGACAAAAGATCCGAAAGGTAAAGCAAAATAGAAGAGAGATCAGGTACCAGAGGATCCAAGCCTCGGTCCTGCATCCAAATGCAAAATCTCTTCCATTTAGAGGCATAGGATTTCCTAGTGCTAGGTCGTCTAGCTTCCAAAAGAACATCCAAAACTTGTTTGGGAAGGCTAGAAGAGATCAAATTCCTTTGAAGAGCCAAGATGCCAGACAAAGGGTCTTGAGATTGGAATGTAGCAACTGACCCTGATGCTGGGACAGAAGAGAAGGGTTCAGAGGGAGAATCCAAGGAGGCTCCAAGAACAGGTGCTTTAAAGTTGGATACCAAAACTGTCGAGGCCAATTTGGTGCCATCAAGATGAGGAACTTGGGCTTGTCCTGTTTTATCTTTAGTAAAATCCGAGGAAGAAGAGGAAGAGGAGGGAAGGCATATCCCGAAAGGTTTCTCCAGCTGAAGGACAGGGCATCCACTTTCCAAGCTGTTTTGTGGAATGACCTGGTGCAAAAGAGAGGCAGCTGATGATTGAGATGGGATGCAAACACATCAGATCTATCTGGGGGCATCCCCAAACTGCAGTAATCCGGTTGAATAAGTTGGTGTCTAGCATCCATTCGTGAGGATCTAAAATGTTCCTGCTCAGGCTGTCCGCTAAGAGATTCTGTTCTCCTGGTATGAATTGGGCCTGGAGATGTAGATTCAGATTTAGAGCTGTGTCCCATAAAGCCATAGCTAGTCTGCAAAGGGGTACAAATGAGAACCCCCCTGCTTGTTTATGTACCACATGACTGTGGTGTTGTCTGTGCAAATCAAAAGAGGTCCTTGAAGGCTAGAAGAGCATTTTGAACTGCCAACATTTCCTTCAGATTGATGTGCCAGTGAAGATGATCCTTTGTCCAGGTTCCCTGCTGGCAATTGCCTAGAAAATGTGCTCCCCAAGCATAATCCGAGGCGTCCGTGGTTATGATTTGAGAAGGTTGAGGAAGACGGAAAGGCTTTCCTTCGTTTAAAGCACACACCCTGGACCACCAAAGGAACTCCTTCTGGAGGCAGGGGATCAGAGGAATCAGAGGTGGTAATGCTGCGACCATACACTTTTCAGATACCATTGAAGCTTTCTCATATGAAGCCTTGCATTTGGAACCAACAGAATGCAGGAAGCCATGTAGCCCAGTGCCTGCAGGAATTTCCTTGCAGTGAGCTGAGGTAGAGTTGCCAAAGTTTTGAAAATTGAAGCCAGCTGTATTTGCTTTTCTGTAGTGAGGAAGGCCCTTTGTAAGGTTGTATTTAAGAGGGCTCCCAGAAATACCATTTGTTGAGAAGGGATCAAATGTGACTTGTTTGTGTTCACTGAAAATCCCAGTAGGAGGAGAAGACGTTGAACAAAATCCAGATGTTGGAGTAAAAGATCCTTGCTGTCTGCCTGAATAAGGCAGTCGTCCAAATAGGGGTAAATCTGAATCCCCTGGAGTCTGCAATAAGCCACTACTGGTGCCAGGCACTTACCAAAGGGCAATACAGAGAATTGAAAGGGTCTCGAACCTGCCTTGAACCTGAGGAATTTCCTGCGTTCCTGCCTGATGGGAATGTGTAAATAAGCTTCCTTTAGATCCAATGTCACCATCCAGGCGTCCTGAGAGAGCATTGGAATCAGCTGCTGCAGAGTAAGCATCTTGAATTTTGGAATTTCCAAAAAGGTGTTTAACACAGAAAGGTCCAGAATAGGTCTCCATGAGCTTTGCTTTCTTGGAACCAGAAATAGTCTTGAATAAAACCCTTTTCCCATCTCTGAGAGTGGAACAGGCTCTATGGCTCTCATGGCCAGAAGAGCATCCACTTGATTTAAGGCCTCTGACCATTGATGTTTTGTCAGATCTGGCCAACCGAAAGCCCTTGGCAAGGTATGAAAGTGGAATTTGTAGCCTTTTAAAATCACGTCCAATACCCATTTGTCCTGGGTAATACGAGTCCAATTTTTGTAAAAAAGAGAAAGTTTTCCTCAGAGAGGGGCATCCAGGTAAAGAGGTCCTGTAGCCCAACCGAGAGAGTCATTGAGTTTGCTTCCTTTGAGATTGGGATCTGTCTTCTCCCCTTCTAGGTGAAGAAGCAGTCCATTGTCTCGATCTGTAGGAGGCCTGAGCTTGGCCACGACCTCTGGGCGTCTATATCTTCCCCTTTGAGGCCTGTCAGGCGTGGGAAAGGACCAATTTTGGAGGGCCAATTCCTGGAAAATCTAGGAGGCTGAACTTGCAAGAAATCTTTCACAGTTTGCATAGATTTTGCCTTTTCTTCCATCTTTTAATAACCTCCTCAGCCTTAGATCCAAAAGAACATCATGCTGAACAGGGGCATCTAATAATTTAGCCTTAACCTGTTCAGGTAAACTTTGCTCACGAAGCCAAGCATGTCTCCTGATAACAGTACCAGAGGCTGCGGCCCTGCAAGAAGCATCAAAACCACAATGCAAGCTATGTTTGTTCAGTTGTTCAGTTGCATGCAAAACATCCTGTAGTTCCTTATCTTCTGCACATGCAGGAAGGGAGGCAAGCTTTTGCTTTAAAACAGACAAAAGAAATTGCTGATACTTAAACATATGAAACTGGCAATTTAAAGCCCTAACAGAAAGGGTAGCAGAAGTATATACCTTTTTACCCCACCTGTCTAAGGCACGAGAATCCTTCTCAGAGGGAATAGGATTCTTAGAAGAAGCAACTTTAGCAGCCTTAGAGCCCTGAGATATAGTCTCAGGATCTGCAGAAGGATTCTTAAACAAGAACAAATGAGACTCAGGAACCCTATAAAACCTATCAGGCTTAGAGGGAGCAGGAGGCATGGAGTCAGGATTCAAATTAGCCTCGGAAAAAGCATCATCCACAATGTCAAGAACAGGAGGGATTGCCAAAGGCCTACGTTGAGGAAGAAGGAATTCTCTAAGCCTCTTCTTGGAAGCAGAATAATCCTGACCTTCCCAATGAAAATGTTCCCTCATCTCATGTAAGGTTTCCCCAAAGAAAAATCTTCAGGCGGAGAGGCAGAGGGTAAGGAGTCCTCAGCATCCGAATCCTCATAAGGAGGAAAAGAATATTCCTGATCAGAGGAAGAGACAGAAGATATAGAAGCCTGGTCAGAGGAATCCATAGGAACATCCTGTCGAGGCCTTTTCTCGGGGGGGGGGTGAGAACCCCTAATCATAGTAAGCAAATCTTCAGCCATCCTTAACAATTGCTTCTGTGTCCTGGGAGTAGATTCAGAAGTAGCTTGAGCAGGAGCTTTGGACTTAACAGGAGTCTTTGTCTTTGCCTTTGAAATAGTGATGTGAGTAGGCCTGAATACCCCCTCAGAAGCCGGTACCTGCACAGCGGTTCCGGACCCATCCAAGGGAGCGACATCCGAAGGTCCTGCAGCAGATAAAATAGAAGGCCTTGATGGCTCCCCATGGGAGTCCGTATCGGCCATCGGTTCAGAAGTGGCGGACGACAGGGGCTGCAAAAGCGACTCACTGACGACAGCCGAACTGGACGCTGGCTCCAGCTGCAACGAGTCCTGTTTGGACCTCGGAGGCCTGTCCTTGTCTTTGCTTCTTTTGAATTCGGTAGCATCCGACGACATTCTATAATTGAAGCGTCTGCCAAAGTAATTCAGAGCCCAGTCGTACCTGCGTTTGATAGTACGAGAATTAAACCTGGCACAGAACCGACAAGAAACGTCGTGGTCAGGGCCTAAGCAAGGTAGACAGTAAGAGTGGAAATCTTTATGAGGTATTTGTTTCCCCATACGTAATACAATTATTAACTTTTTCTGACATCGGAGGAACAAGAAAAAGATTCCCCAACGTGGTACTTAGCTTTGAGAAGAGAAGTAAGAACTTTGGACCGACAACAACCAAAAAAAACGCTGTTCGAAAATCGCCAACCAACGACTTGCGAGCCGCTTTCCACCGCACGGCAAGAAAGACTGGAGAAGATGGCGTCGGCTGAGGGCTATGTACCAGAGCGTACTGACATCAGGGTGCTGGCTTGTACAGTCGACGCCGGACCCAGACTTTGGGAATCTGGCCGACCTCGGGCTGCCTGCTGGCAGGAGCACCCTACAGTTATGACTGCAACAGTGAAACACGATGAACATCAGGGAAACCTTCCCTGGTTCCTTCTCCCAGGACTGACAAGAGTTTCCCCCTTGCCCACTGAGAGGACCCTATTATAATCAGAAAATGGAGGTTTTCCCCCCAAAGGGAAATTACCTGCCCAGGTAAGGAAAGCACAAGCCGAACTTTGATCCTCAAAAGCCTTACAGGAGCATACTTTTCGGTGGAAGTCAAGCTCTAAAGGGCTTTGCACCCAAACTTGTCTTTGGTGCTCAGCTGGAGCTGCTTGACAGTTGGGGGGCATGGAAGGTGCTCTGAAACTTTGGAAGCTGGTAAGCTGTCATACCCTTGGCAGGATATACACACACATAGCTAATGCTGCTGTCGCAGTGATCAATATGAAGAACATAAAGGCTTTAGAAAAGGAAACCCTTGGAAAAAGCCATGAAACCATTAAGACAGCAGTAAAGTTCAATTTTCTGGCATCAAAATGCCAGAATGCTGCAGCAGGCAAAGACATTCCAGCAGAGATACAAAAACAGCAGCTTTTGAAGCAAAAATAATCTGTCTATTCAGCTGGGAGATGACTAACAGTAGACAGTGGGCAGTTTAAAATGATTCAATCTCTAGAACCCTTAAACAATTTCAACATTCAAAATGTCTTGAGAAAAAGGGCATTCCCTATTTTTCTATGTAAAAGGAGCCACAGAATAAGCTCTCAAACAAATTATGTAGGTGTAAGTTTTCTATTTGGTTGCAAACAAAATATGAACCTGCAGAGAGAAAGCCTGGGAATATGAACTCAACCTGGGTAACTTCTACAAAAGCAAATACCCAGAGTGACTTTTTGTCAGATGTTTACAGTCTTTGATAAAACCTTTACATGTTGAGTTCCTAGAAAATAAACATGCCTGATGTGCCCACCTGCAGGTGGAACAGCCCTGCTGCAGATATATTTTCTAATGAACTGGTATTAGGAGTAAAGAAAAATGTGGACATATGCCTAGTACATAGGGAATAAAAACAATCTGTTCCTTAAAAGTGGAGAAGGAAACTGGAGAATTACTAAAGCAATAGAAAAACATGCTGACAAGCAGCACCTTAAAAGAATTGATTTTTTTAAAACTGCAGACTGGGATAATTTATTGTCAACCAAGCTTTCCACAGCAGACAAGAACTGGAGTGAGGGAAGAGTGATTCATTAGGAGTATGGGGTATGGGGTACATCAAAATATTACCCAAGCACAACTCAATGCTTGCATTATAGGCTAGTGCAAACTGACCTCTTCCATACACAGAAATGACTGTCAATACCATAAACTGATAACAGCACGTCTCTACCTGGGAAAAGGCTACAGTGATTAAAATTTCCAGAACCATGGGATCAATATTCCAGTGTAAGCACAATTTGAAGGAAAAAAAATCTAGCACCCAAGACACACACACAAAATAAAATATGCAAGATTTTTTCTGGAAGTATGTTTACCTTCCTTCCACACACAACATACGCCTTGAAAAGCCTCGAGCAATAAACCTTCTTCTACAAAAAGTTATCTGAAATGACATTACCTTTTTATATGGAAAGTACTCAGACTAGCCCGCTTTAGAAAAAACTGCAGACATTACCTTCATTTTACAAAACAAAACAAAGGCTGTAACTTATTTTTTCTAGAAAGTAGACACTTTCGCTACATATAGTGCCTCCCCCTCAAAGAAGCTTTCTGCCAGATTCTTTGATTGGGAAGAAAGAGAGCTTTTTCATGTTTTATTCACAGATACACAAGCCTGTCAGCACCAAACCCCTTCCATCACAGCAAAACAAAATGCATTTCACTTCCTCAGAGGAGCCCATAGAGTCTTTTACAGAAACGGATTAATACCTGCTTAAAAAGGCATACCATCTCCATATTTCAACACAAAGAAAGTGATACCGTGATTTGACTCATGCATGCAAGCTAATGCATATCACATGCTACAGTGCATTATTATACTTGCAAGGATGCAGTTATTCTCTTGGGTTCACTTTTTTGCTTTCCTTGTTACAGGGAGAAATAACACTGTTCCTGTGCCAAGTAGTTTGGCCATGATATAAAGAAAATCTACTGGAGCCCCCTATTTTTGCATATTTTATAACTTCTGTATACTCCATGCTGCAGTAACTGCCATGCCTAGTAATAAGCCCTGATGTTTATGCAAGGTACAGCTAGCATCAGAAGCAAGGAATTAAGAAACAAACAGGTTTATCATCATTATTTCTCTACAGTTAAAAGAACAGGGAAAGGTGTTGGCTTACTCCAACAAGCTTCATACAGAAATAATTTGAAAAATAAATTTTTTCACTGTTCTCTTTCCTTGAAGTTACTTTGGTACATGGCAAATTTCAAGCATAAATAAATCGCCTTCAGAAATGACTGATAAAGGACTTCTCGTAGAAAAAAAGTGTATACTCTATGATGTACCTCAACTCTTGCAGTCGCTTATTCTCTGCATCATTCCAAGCCATCAGCTGCTTATGCTCTTCTGCCTCTTGTTTGGCCCTTTCCAGAGCTATGTAACCCACCTCTTCATCATATTTTTTCCTTAGCACTTCTGCTTTAAACTCTGCCCTTTCAAGGGGGGAAAAAAACTGTGTTAAGCAGAACAAATACACAGATTCTTAGGTCACACAAAACATACCATCTCATATTAATACTAAATTTCAGGCCTCGCATAAACAAAATTCTTAAGATAATAAAATATTTCCAGAGAGAGTCTTAAGCCAAAAACCAACAAGACAGTCTTAAGTCCTTGTTTAAAACCTCCTAAGCAAGCATAATTAAGAAAGCTATGCAAACAGGTGGGTACATCTGCTTACACTCAACCTGGGGAAAAAAGCTCCTTAAGGATGACAAACCTGAGAATACCTTAGTACATTATAACAATTCTGTATGATTTACAATAACTCACAAAAACGCAAATGCATGAGAAGTAGAGAGAAACATTACACAAGTCTTAAAGGAGACATAGTAAGTGCCTATGTGCTGCAAGTGTATGTACCTCTGGCCTCATCTCCCCACTTACCTAAAATTTAATTTTCTTCCAATGTTCTAAAACTTGTAACAGATGTTGACTACAGAAACACGATCAGTGCAGTCTCTAACCAGATTCATGACCTGAAGTCAACAAACAAATATCCCATAGCAAACTAGACACTTGACATTTTAAAGACAATAATTTGAAGACATCAGCAAACCATCATGGACTGGACAGATTGTGCTTGCTGCCAGACTCTTACCTTAACAGTATATGTCCTTCCCTTCACTGTTGCAGTATTCTTCACATTTGGGATTTGCTGCCTAGGGCAGCCCAATCAGTATTCTTCACATTTAGGATTTGCGCCTAGAGCGTAATGTCCAGTATACCAAAGCCGTAGGTTGCTTTAAGCTATGCTGTACATCACATGTATGCTACTTGCGTAGTGTACAGCATAAATGTGAAATCAGGATGTACCATCCTCACAACTGAAAGCCCCAGTAGGAACGAGAGTCAAGGAAAACCAAGAGGTAACCAGTACATCCAGAAAAGAAATGGACCAGAAGGAGTGAATACTGCAACAGTGAAGGGAAGGACATCTACAGCTATGGTAAAATTTTACACAACTGTAAAATGCCCTTCCATATCACTGTTGCCATAGTCATTACACTTGGGAGAGTGTCAAAGCTCAAGAAGGAACTTGGGAGGAGGAAGGACAAGCAGAGGCCTCTAGGAAGGAATGAAGGATGGCCCTAGTAAAACCAGCTCTAGCTCTGGAGATTCTGTCCAACTTGGAGTGCTTGGCAAAAGCATGCACAGGCATCCAGGTAGCTGCTTCAAGAATAGAGTTAATATCCAAAGCCTTGGAAAAAAAGGCACCAAAAGCTGCCACAGCTCTAATTGAATGAGCTTTTGCAGAATAAGGAAGGCTCTTAGCATGAAGAGAGATAAATATTTATTTTTGGGATTTCAAAAGCTAAGTAGTTTGCTTGGATAAAGCTAATCCCAATGCCCTGGGATGAAAAGAGACAAGAAGCTGATGAGATTTCCTCATAGTCTTATCCAAATAAAATCTGAGTCTATGCCGATTTAATGTGTGCAGCACATTCTCACTAGCAGATTGTGTGGAAGAGAAAAAAGTAGGCAAATGAATAGACTGATTAAGGGGCAACTTAACTACGTTGTTCATAAAAGGAAGGATTAGTACCAAAGGACACCCTGTCCTTATGAAAGCACCAAAAAAAATAAAGGACAACCCATAAGGGCTTGAAGCTCAGACACCTGTCTGGCAGACATTAAGGGCCAACAAAAGAACAGTCTTCCAAGAGCAATGTTGCAAGGAAGATAAAGCAGCAGGCTCAAAAGGAGCCAGAGACAATTTTTCCAAAACAAAATTAAGATCCCAGGGGAGGAGAAACAGGCTTCCTGGGAGGCCTAATATGAAGGACGCTTTATGGAATTGTTTAGATTCAAATCTAGAAGCTAGAGGAGGAGATAAAGGCTGATAAGAGGGCCGTAACAGAATAGGCCAAACCAGCATTGAGCATTTAATACAGATACAAAGCAAAGTAATATCCACAGAAAGTGGATTCAGGTTATGAGAAAGTCACCAAACAGAAAACCTCTTGCATTTGGATAAGTAGGATTTCCTAGTATTGGGTTTCCTGGCCTCCTGCAGAACCCTAAGAACGTCCTCAGAAAAAGATGTCTTTCTGGAATAAAAGACCATCACCCACAGAGTCAGCTGAAGAGTAGAATGAGTGAGATCTCTCGTCTTGTGTGATCATCTACACTCTGTGAGGTAAGGAATGCCTAAGCCACAGTGTGGGCACTGCAGAAACTTCAGCCTTATCTGTATAGAAGAAAATTCACTGTAGTGACGGATCACAATCCCTTAACATGATTAAACAAAGCAAGCCAGCAAAATGCAAAGTTGATAAGATGGAGCCTAGGGTTGCAAGCATATGATATATCAGTGCAGGACTGCAGTGGGATTAGCACTGCCAATTCAGATAGGCTCTCGAGACAGGGAATGGGGTAAGGTATACTCAGATAGACCTAACCCTCTCAAGAGTCTCATGAAAAACTAGCTTGAGTTCTCCAGTGGAGAGGATATGCGAGGATGGGTGAGGACAGGTGAAGGCTGCCAGCCTAGCCAGCTACAAAATTCTGTTATTTGTAAATATTAATATAATCCCCGTTTAAATTTTGTAAATATTTTAATAAATTTAAATTTT
>NC_056730.1:410698356-410720267 GCF_019279795.1 Protopterus annectens | reverse complement strand
GGCTGAGGGATAATGCATTTTGCCCTTTTGGCCCTTCATTGTAGTTTGCTAAACAGGAGAAGGCCCAGGACCGAGCCCTATGGGACTCCACTCATGACTGGTCAACAGTCTGACTTGGAATCCGCAACTTTCACTCTGTGGGTCCTGTCTGTGAGCCAATTTGCAACCTACCTAGTTATGTAAGGATTGATGGCTAGTTTGGTGAGTTTCTCAGTGATACCTGAGTGGGGAATGGTATCAAAGGCCTTGGGCAGGTCGAGGTAGGCTGTATGTACTGCCTTGCCCTCATCCACAGCCTTGGTAACTGCCTTGAAGAAGTCAGCCAGGTTCAACAGGCAGGATCTCCCCTTGACAAAGCCAAACTGTTTTGTGTCAAGACTTTGGAGATTGCCTATATCTTTGTTAAGCAGGTCCATTTTGATGCGCTCCATAGCTTTGCATACCAGACTCGTCAGGCTAATGAGGCAATAGTTCCCAGGGTCTGTAGTTGCTCCCCCTTTATGAAGCCAGATGACTGTAGCAGTGCGCTATTAGTTAGGGACATAGGCTGAGGTAAGGCTGTGATTGAACAGGGCACACAGATGTATTGCCAGTTTGTTTTGTAGCTCATGTAGGACTCAGCCAGGGATATCAGGTCCCATGGATGCTGTATTCTTGGCTTTGGACAATGCAACTTTTACCTGTGCTGCAGAAATGGTGGGTACCAGGCTTTCTTCTGGTATTGTGATAGGGCCTTTGGGGGAGAGGGGAAAAGTTGGCACTGAATCTGTTAGCCAGTATGTTGGCTCAGTATAGGAGGTGCCACTGCGCAATAACTCAGAGCAAATCTGGGTACTGCCTTGGAGGTTTTTGATATAGCTATAGAAGGCTTTGTGGTTTTGGTGTCCGACGGAATTCTACCGTCATAGCTGGCTATGGAGGATTTGATAAGGGATCTCAGTTTTTTGTTGAGACTGATAAGGGAGGATGTTATGTAGTCCAGTCTCACCTACATTCTTACCCCTGGGTTTGGAGCCGAATGTCGGCTCCGACTTGGCCATAATTTTAGCTCAGTCTTCCTATTGGCTGGCTAAGATGGTATCCCATGCTGCACTGCTCTCTATCCCAGATGTCGTTTGCCGCTCGTAGCTCATACATGGTCTCGCTCTTGGCTGTGGCTAAGTACCTTTTTCTTCTTATCAGAGAATTTTTTGCAAAAAAGCTGTTTTCATAGCTATTCTGTGTGTTCTTGACTGTGTTGTTGGAAAAGCTGTGTTTTCTTTTATAGTGTATTCTTGTGGTATCCCACTAGCTGTTTCCAACGGGCTAGGCCCGTTTCAATTAGAGGACCTAGTCTGTCCCCTTGCTTTCCTTGTGTGCTATCGCCTTTCCTTGGACTAAAACGGTTTAAATTAGGGGAATTAGTCCTTCCCCTTTTGTACTTGTGTCTAAGGACCGTTTGAGTTAGATGTCTTTGTGGTGTTTGTTGTGTGTCTTTTTCCCGCGCTTGTGGTGGTTTGACCGTTGGTCTATTTTTGAGTCAATTACTTGCTGTTTGTGGTTATTTATGTCCAAAGATATTAAGGAGCATAAGTCCTCGGGCTTCAAGAAGTGCTCCAAGTGCAGCTATAAGATGTCCATCACTGATGGACACTCTATTTGTGTGTGTAATGTCTGGGAGTGATTCATCTCCAGGAATCGTGTAGTTTTTGTCATGCCTTTAGCCCACGTGTTCTTCAGGAAGGGAAGAACAAATTGATTTTGAAGGGACTTCTGAAACCCTCCTTCGAGGAGGGTCTGGAGAGTGCTTCCAGCTCTAAGGCAAAATCTTCCAAGGCAAAAAAGCAATCCCCGGCTCCATCAGTATCATCGGAGCCGCCGGAGAAAATAGCAAAATCTTCAACATCCTCGGCTCCATTGTCCTTGGGGCTGCAGGAAGTGTCAGTGGTTATGGAGCCTGCTTCAGCTCCAATTTTCCTGGAACCTGTTTGGAGCTGGTCGCCTAGCATTAGGCCGGTATCTCCTTCTCACAGGTCTCCTTCAGAGAGGAGGTCTCGATCTCCTTCCCTATCCTCCAGGACCTTATCAGATGTGGACGTCGATAGAGTGGTGCAGAGACTTCTTCAGTCACCGGTACTGGCTAAATTATTTTCGGCTCTGATGCAGTCGGCTCCGGAGCCGGTCCCTCAACCTACATTGATACTTCCTCCTCTGAGCACATGTCTGCTTTCGGAGCTGGAGTGCTCGGCTCTGTGTGATGTCCCTAGGTCGGTTCCGACAGCCCCTCCTGGCTTAACAGTTCCGACGTCGGCTCCGACCCTGTCTGTGCCGTCCACGGGGTTCAGGACTCAGGATTCATCGGTCGGACCAGAGGGAGAGGCTTCGGGACACCTCTTGGCTCCTAGTCTCCCTCTCCGTGCTTCGACGTGGGGAAGCTTGACTCCTGTATCTGCTTCGGAGGCTGGTCGTTCTTCGGATCTGGGAGGACCAGCCTTCGAGGCCATGCGGAGCGCACTGGCCAGGTCGTCAGTGGCATCATACGGGTCGGTCACTCTGTCCCCTACACTGGTCAGATCTCTGATCGCCATCTATCTCTGGACAGCGGAGCCCCAAGGCCTCAGGGTACCCCCACGAGTGGTCTCCATTTTTCTGAGGTCCCCTCAGAGTTTTTGCCTGAGGAGCCACCCAGAAAGAAAACGTGTAAGAGGAAGCACATAGATTCCCAGAATGAGTCTCTCACGTCAGGCACCGACCTCGAGGAATCGGAGGGATCCCCTAAGTCATCCTCTGAGGATGTTTCTTTCTCTGACATCCTAGAGATTTTGAAGCAAAGAGGTGACTGGCCATCCAAAGCCCCCTCCAAAGAGGAGTCTGTCTTCCTGAAGGCCTTTGGTGCTCAGCCCTCCGCCTCCTGGGTATCTCCACCCTTCGACGAGCTTCTGGATTTGGTTTGTCGAAGGGTGTGGGAAACCCCTGACTCTGTGGAACCAGTCCCCAGGAGACCCAATAAATCTTTGTCTGCCCCTTCTGATAAGGAATTTCTATCCAAGGGAGTCCCTGTGGATGCCATGGTGGTGGCAGCTGCCACCCAAAAGGAATTAGCTGAGACTTCTTCCACCGTCCATCCTCCTAACAAAGAGTCTAGGGTTATGGACCAGTACGGGAAGCATACGTTTTCTTCAGCGACCTTTACCTTGCGGTTACTGAATTACTTATCGCACTTTTTACACGGCTTCAGAGAGATCTCTTAAAGGAGTTTGGAGATACTCTCACGGGTAACGTTTCTGAGACGGTGGCACAGAAGGTCAGCGCTCAGCTGTCTACCCTCAATTCTATCGTGAACTCCTCCATGAGGCTGATCTCCTACGCAGCTGAGGGAGTGAGTAGGGCAGCAAGTTCAGGAGTTGCTCTTAGGAGGCAGGCCTGGATGCGCCTTTGTCATTTCGCAGAGGCCTTCAAGTCTTCATTCACCGACACCCCGTTTGATGGTTCCTCTTTGATGTTGATCGTGTTTCACTGTTGCAGTCATTACTCTTGGGTTATCCTGCTGGCAGGCAACCTGCAGTCGGCCAGATTTCCAAAGTCTACGTCCGGCGTCGGTGCGCCATGGGTATAAAAGATGCAGCCAACGCCATTTTCTTCAGTCTTTCTTGCCGCGCGGTGCCCGAAGCAAAAGCAGTTTGCAAGTGCCGGTCGGCCCACTCCTGAGATTTTCTCAGACTAATTTCAGATCCGAAGTCTTCATTAAAGCTAAGTACCCCGTTGGGGAAACTTTTTTCTTGCTCCAGATCAATGTCAGAAAAAGTTAACAATTGTATTTCTTGTGGGAAGCAAATACCTCATAAGGATTTTCATTCTTACTGTATTCCTTGCCTAGGCCCGGATCATAACGTTGCTAGCTGTCGGTTTTGTGCTAGATTCAACAAATGCACTATTAAGCATTGGTTTGATTTTGTTTATCATTACTTTGGCCGAAAATTCAATTACATAATGCCGTTGGAACAGCCGATGACTGGAGTTGCTAAAAAACGCAAGGAAAAAAGAGAACAGGCATCCGATATCCAAAACCGGCGAGGCTTCCGCTAAGCCAGTCGCCGGTTCGCAGGTTCTCAGTGAGGCGCTTCCGCAGCCCCTGACGCCCGCTACCTCAGAGCCACAGGCCGCTGACTACTCCCACGTGGAGCCAGCTAGGCCTCTGGATACTCACGGTATTGGACACTCTGAAATCATTCCCTCAGATGGGTCTGGAGCCGCTGAGCAGGCATCGGCTTCTGAGGGTGTTTTCAGACCTACACAGCTTTATGTAAAGCCTACTTCAGCTTCAAAAGCAAAGATAAAAGCAGCTTTAAAGACAAAGAAACAAGTACAGCATTCTCCAGAACAGACTTCCATGCCTAAGAAACAGATGCTCAAAATTGCCGAAGACCTTATTACCTTGATCAGGGGTTCCCATCCCACTCCTGACAAGAGGCCTAGGCAAGAGACAGACTATGACTCTTCAGATCAGGTTTCTATTTCCTCTGACTCCTCTTCTGTACAGGAATACTCTCTTCCTCCCTATGAGGATTCTGATGCTGAAGAATCCTTTCCTTCAGCCTCTCCTCCTGAGGATTATTCTTTTGGGGAAACCCTGCATACCATGAGGGAGCACTTCCACTGGGTGAGCCAAGATTACTCAGAATGAAAGAAAAGGCTTAGAGATTTTCTTTTACTTCCTCAGCACAGGCCTCTTGCTATTCCCCCTGTGCTAGACATTGTAGATGATGTATTTTCAGAGTCCGGCCTTTCTCCAGACTCCTTGCCTCCAGCTCCTGTTAAACCAGACAGATACTACAGGGTTCCAAATTCACATAATTTTCTTTTAAAAACCCTGCTGCTGACCCAGAAACTATTTCTCGGGGTCCCAAGGGGGTTAAGGCCGCTACTGCAAAAAACCCTATCCCTTCTGACAGGGATTCAAGGACACTAGACAGATGGGGGAAAAAGGTTTACACTTCTGCTACTTTGGCTGTGAGGGCTTTAAATTGTCAATTTCATGTGATTAAATATCAGCAATACTTAATGTCACTGTTAAAACAGAAAATGTTGGCTAATTCTGATTGTGCAGAAAATAAGGAAATGCAGGATTTATTGCATGCAACTGAACAAGTGGGAAAGCATACATTGCAATGTGGTTTTGATTCTCTGGAGGCCTCCTGCAGGGCCGCAGTTACGGGTTCTGTCATTAGGAGACATGCTTGGATAAAGGAACAAAATCTACCTGATCATGTTGAAGCAAAATTATTAGATGCTCCATTACAGCATGATACTTTATTTAGTGTTAAAGCAGAGGAGGTTTTGAAGAAAATGGAGGACAAAGCAAAATCTATGCAAACAGTAAAGGATTTCTTACAGGTTCAGCTACCAAGATTTAGCAGGAACTGGCCTACAAAGAATTGGTCCTTTCCAGTGTCGGACAGGCCACAAAGAGGCAGATCCCAGCCCTGGGCTCATACAGGCCTAAACAGTGGGGCGCTTCTACCTCCAAAAGTGGAGAAGATGAAGCACAGCCATACAGGAAACGGTCCCAATGACTTGCCTCTACCAGCACCAAGCACTTATCTTCTTGCAGCCCCCTTAGGGGGAAAACTAGCACTTTTCTCTCAAAATTGGCACATGATCACCCAGGACAAATGGGTATTGAATATAGTGTCCCAGGGCTACAGGTTCCTCTTTCACACCCTGCCAAAGGCAAAAGGTATGCCAAACCTGCCACACAGTCAGTGGGCAGTAGCACAAAAACAAGTTTCGTCCCTTATGAACATGAGGGCCATTCAGCAAGTACCACAGCAAGAGCAGGGACAAGGATTTTACTTGAGACTTTTCTTGGTACCCAGAAAGGACAAAACCTGGAGACCAATACTGGACCTGTCTTTTCTAAACACATTTCTGGACGTTCCAAAATTCAGAATGTTAACTCTGCAGCAGCTTCTGCCCATGCTGGGCAAGAAGGCTTGGCTTGTAACTTTGGACCTAAAAGAGGCATACCTGCATATCCCAATCAGATTCATAGCTGGCTCAATGCCCTACCAATTCTCTGCACTGCCCTTTGGCTTATCTCCTGCTCCCAGGGTCTTCACAAAATGGCTGGCACCAGTAATTGCATTTTGCAGACAAAGAGGAATTCAAATATATCCTTACTTAGACGACTGCCTTATACAAGCAGAGAACAAGGACACTCTACTAAAGCATCTGGCATTCATAAAAAGAGTATTAATTTGCCTAGGGTACACAGTAATCGAAAAGAAATCAAAACTAGTACCCTCTCAAGAGATAATATTCCTGGCTGCAAGCTTAAACACAACTGCCCAGATGGCTTATCTCATGCCAGACAAAGGCAACTGCATATGAGGAAACTTCAATGGTACCTAAAAAGTGTCTGGACTCAACATTGTCAAAGCCTTGGAAGTGTTAATTACCCTCATTCCTTGCCTGCAATAGGAATTTAAATGGTGGGCCCATGCCTGTCACCTCAACAAGGGACAGCCATTCACTCTACCCACAGCCGGGCAGTCTATAACAACAGATGCTTCGGATTATGCCTGGGGAGCACACATGGCAGGAAAATGTATTCAGGGCACACGGCCCACAAACCACTTGCATCTACATATCAATCAAAACGAGATGCTAGCTGTTCAAAATGACCTGACAGCTTTCAAGGATCTACTCCATCCAGGACAACTACTGATGACGGACAATACCACAGTCATGTGGTACATGAACAAGCAGGGAGGCACACATTCCTACCCCCTCTGCAGACAAGCCATGACTTTGTGGGACACAGCATTGACTTATCAAGTACACCTGCAAGCACAATTCCTGCCAGGAAAGAACTATACTCTGGCAGACGAACTAAGCAGAAACCTCACGGATCCCCACGAGTGGCAACTGGATCCACAAGTCTTCAGCATGATAATAAAGGAATGGGGATGCCCAGACATAGGTCTATTTGCCTCCCCTCACAACTGCCAACTACAGAAATTCTGCACAAGGACTTATCACAAGCAAGCATGGAAAGTGGATGCTCTGTCATTCAGCTGGAAAATTCTAACAGTATATGCCTTTCCTCCTCTGCCTCTCCTCCCCAAGGTGCTCCTAAAGGTCAGACAAGAGAAGCCAAGAATGATTCTGATTGCCCCAGACTGGCCACGCCAGCACTGGTACCCAATCCTAAAAAGTTTGTCTCAAGGCCCAGCCTGGACATTGCCTCTAATTCCTCACTTACTGACCCAGCGAAACAATCAGATTCTGCGCAGCCAACTCAGGATCCTAAATTTGGCAGCATGGCGGATAATGTAACCATTCAAAACACAACTCTCTCTAAAGCAGTGATGGATGTTATTTTGGAGGCCAGGAGGCCCAGTACCAGAAACTCTTATGCAGAAAAATGGAAAAGATTCTGTGCTTGGAATCATGCACAAGGAATTGTCACATATGTGCCAAATATCCCTCAGATTTTACAATACCTAACTGAGATGCTGGACAAAGGCCTGTCCTTTTCATCAATTAAAATTCATGCTTCTGCCATTTCAGCTTATTACAATACGGAACCTCCTATTTTTTTCCCATCCTTTGCTAAGGCAGTACCTCAGAGGGGGCCAAAAACATAAGCCCTCCAAGGAGAGCCCCAGTACCTGCATGGGACCTCAATTATGTCTTGGAAAAACTCACACTGCCGCCCTTTGAGCCAGCCAGTACAGCTGGTATAAAGTTTTTATCTTGGAAAACAGCTCTGCTCCTAGCAATAACCTCTGCAAGACGAGTTTCAGAGATACAGGCACTCATGACTGTGGAACCTTTCATCATTTTCCATCCAGACAGGGTTTCTCTAAGGACAAACCCGACATTTATGCCTAAGGTAGTGTCCAGTGTGGCCCTTAACCAAACCATTCATTTGCCTACCTTTTATCCAAACCCACAGAATAAGGGTGAGGGACTTCTGCATTCCTTGGCCATGCACAGACAACTACGCTTCTACTTGGACAGAACTAAAGCTTACAGAAAAACTGAGCAACTTTTAGTGGCAAATGCTGCAGGATCTCAAGGAAAGCCTATCTCAAAACAGACTATTTCAAAATGGATAGGCCACTGCATTCGTTTCTGCTACTCACAACATGGCAAATCAGTGCCCAAGGGCATTAGGCCTCATTCTACCAGGCCAGCAGCCTTTCTCAGAGGAGTACCAACCAAAGACATTTTAGAGGCTGCAACTTGGAGTTCAGTGCACACTTTTACAAAGCACTACCATTTACCTCTCTACTCTAAATCCAGAGCAGGCTTCGCCACTGCAGTTCTGCAAGGCCTTATAGCCTCTCCTAATCCTATTTAGGCCCAGCCACCCAACCTCAGCTTTGGGATTCAACCCAAGAGTAATGACTGCAACAGTGAAACACTATGAACATAGTACAGTTGTGTACCTACCATAAATGTAGATGTTCGAGTGTATTCACTGTTGCAGTCAAACCACCACCATCCCCTTTTCTTTGCTAGGACTTACCTATACTTCTCTATCTTATACAACCTATGTGGTGTATTTGCTTGTAGATGAAGGAAATGTTTATTTTACTGCATGCATAATTATTGGCATATTTTTTTGGCCTACCATTGTGGGGACACCTGACATCTGGGGCAAGAAAAATGAAAGAAAATGGCGTCGGCTGCGTCTTTTATACCCCTGGCGCACTGACGTCAGGGAAGAGGCGACAGCAACCGACGCCGGACCTAGACTTTGGAATTCTGGCCGACTGCGGGTAGCCGGCCAGCAGGATAACCCAAAAGTAATGACTGCAACAGTGAATACACTCGAACTTCTACATTTATGGTAGGTACACAACTGTACTTTCAGAACCAAGGTGAAAGACACTCTCACCAGGTGCAAGCAAGAGGGAAAAACTCTGTCTGCCGTAGGAGTCCATTTTTCCTTTCCCTCTAGGCCGTATCCCAAGGCCCAGAGGGGTGGAAAAATGTGGTTCAAGAAATCACAGAGGTTTTTTCCCGGTGCACAAGGTGAGCTCCCCCCTAGAGGCAGGGGAGGAGGTGGTTATTTAGGAAGTCGCCGCTCTAGGGGCAGAGGAGGCCCTCAACTCTGGAGACCGCGATTCCTTTTGTGGTTCTCCCTACCATCACTCCTGATGGGAGGCCCGACTGCGTTTCCGGAGCCAGTCGGGGGTCGAATCTCATTATACCCGGAGGCCTGGCAAGATATCACCCAGGACCAATGTGCTCTGTGAATAATTTCCGGAGAATAAGTCATTCCCTTCTCATCAAATCCCCCTCCTATCAAGCGAATCCCAGATGTTCCACCCAGTCAAAGGGATTCCGCAGCTTCAGAAGTTTCAAAGCTGCTAGAAAAAGGAGCCATCCACCATGTCCCCTCAGACCAGTTTGGATTAGGGACTTACTCCAGATTATTTTTGGTGCCGAAAAGGACACGGGACCTGAGACCCATTTTGGATCTCGGCCGATTGAACACCCGTGTGCAAAAGTCCAAGTTCCGAATGGTCACGTTCTAGTCTATTCTCCCATTGTTGGGAAAAGAAGTGTGGATGTGCTCCATCGACCTCAAGGGTGCTTACTACCACATAAAGATGGACAGGGCATCTAGAAGTCACCTACACTTCTGGCTGGGAGCCAGTCACTTTCAGTTTTGAGCCCTGCCCTTTGGTCTCACCACAGCCCCCAGTGTATTTACCAAATGCATGGCATTGGTGACTGCTCACTTGAGACGTCAGGGATTCCAAGTGTTTCCATACCTGGATGACTGGCTCCTTACTGCCACCACCAGGCATCTGCTACTTCAGACCAGAGATGCTACAATCAACCCATGTCAACAGTTGGGCATCACCTTGAACTGGGAAAAATCTGCCTTGTTGCCCTCGCAGCGTGTCAATTTTATAGGCACCGTATTAGACACCGTCCTCATGCGGGCGTTACTACAACAGGAAAGAGTCAGAGTCCTACAACAACAGGTTTACGCCTTGCTCCCTCTGAGAAGAGTGAAGGCAAGATTGGCCCTCCAATTGTTGGGGACGATGGCTGCTACAATTATGTTAGTCCCCCTGGCAAGGCTACATATGAGGCTCCTTCTGTGGCTACTCTTTACCCAGTGGTCTCTTCAACGTCTTCCACTTTTTCACCCTAGTCTACTCACAGACAGGTGCAAACAGGACCTCAATTGGTGGCTTTGCACCGACAACCTCAGTGCGGGAAAGCCCTTCGTTCCTTCGCCTCCAGTTGCCATGGTGACCACAGATGCCTTCCAGATTGGGGGGGCATTATCTAGGCTGGACAGTCCAAGGCACGTGGCAAGAGCAAGAGATGCATCTGCATATCAATGTCCTGGGGATGAGAGCAGTGCTACTAGCATTGCAAGCACTTGAGAGTTTTTTTCCTCTCGGGACTGTTGCAATCCACTCAGACAATATGTCAGTGGTGTGGTATCTGAACAAACCGGGAGGAACCAAGTCATATCCCCTTTGCAGAGAGGCCATGCGAGTGTGGCAGTGGGCAGTGTCTCCCCAACATTTTCTGGTAGCAACACACATTCCGGGGAAGTTCAATGTGATCGCAGACAGGCTAAGCAGAGCTATTCTGATGCCTCACGAGTGGTCCCTGAACTGTCAAGTTGCGGAGCAGATTTTCCGCAGGTGGGGTCAGCCTTGCTATGACCTTTTTGCCAGCCCCCTCAATGCCAAATGCAGCAGCTACTTCACCCTTATTCCCCCTCAGGGGGAGTCACCCAGGGACGTTCTAGTCCACGATTGGCCCTCTGGTCTACTGTATGCCTTCCCTCTGGTTCCCTTGCTGTCAAAGGTTATTCAGAAAGCACAATCCTTGGGAAGCAAAATGATTCTGATTGCACCACACTGGCCTCATCAAATTTGGTTCCCCTTTCTCCATCCCTATCTCATGGACGCTCCTTGGATTCTTGACCCACAGCCAGACTTACGGACTCGCATGTCAGGGTAGCTCCATCCCTCTCTTCGGACCCTCCGGTTGACAGCCTGGCTACTCCACTTCCGTCATTAGTTAGGCTTCACCAATTTTCACTGGAGGTGGTTCATATTCTATCTTCCTCTCATAAGCCTTCAACCAGGAAGATTTATTACAGTAAATGGGAAGAGGTTTTCCATCTGGGCACATGCCAAAGAGATTGACCCTTACACAGCTCCAATCTCGTTAGTATTGGAGTTCCTTTCTATGCTTTTCAACCAGGGATCAGCTGCCGCAACCATTAAAGTCCAGTTGGCGGCGATTTCTACCTTTCATGTCGCAGACGAACCTAGCCTAATGGCACTTAGACTCTGTAAGGCTTTCCTGAAGGGCACTTTGTTGCTTTGTCCTCCTGTCTCTAAACCTGTTATGCCCTGGGACTTGAACTTTGTTCTACAGGGTCTTACATCACCCCCTTTGAGCCTGCAGCCACTTCTGATTTAAAATTCTTAACATGGAAGAGTGTCTTTTTGGTAGCCATCATGTCAGCCAGACGCGTTTCGGAGTTTCAGGCTTTATCAATCAAACCTCCGTATTTGATTTTTCATAAGGACAGGGTTTCTCTCAGACCAAATCCTTCCTTTCTTCCCAAAGTAGCTTCAGTTAGTAGCCTTAATCAATCCATTGAATTGCCAGTGTTTTTTCCTCAGTTCTCAAACAAGGCAGAATTCAAATTTCATCAGTTGGATGTGCACAGACAATTACAATTTTATTTGCACAGAACGAAGGACCTCAGAAAATCTGATCAGTTGTTTGTTTCATTTTCGGAAAACAGAATTGGGTCTCCTGTTTCCAAAGTCACGTTGTCCAGGTGGATTTCCAGTTGCATTTCTTTCATTTATACTTCAGGGGGAAGAGATTTACCATTTTGAGTGAAGGCCCACCTACCCAGTTTGTATCTACATCTACAGCTTTTCAGGCAAGATTGTCTATGGATTATATTTGTGCTGTGGCTACTTGGGCATCTCCTCACACCTTTGTTACTCATTACAAATTAGATGTGGTATCTAGAGGCAGGTCTTCCTTTGGTTCCACAGTACTCAGGAGTATTTTCCACTGAGCCTCCCAGGATTTAGGTGCTGGGGACGCTGTCCCACGGGTAAGAATGTAGGCGAGATTGGACTACATAACATCAAGAAGTTATGTACTCACCATAACGTTCGATGTATGTAGTCCATCTCGCCTCACATTCTTACTTACCCCCCCCCCCCACCTTCCCTCGTCCTGGAGGATCTGGAGGTTAAGCTTGGTTTCAGAGTTCCCTTCATTCTTGGTTTGTTCTTCTTTCCTTAGGTGGTGGTCTGCATGGAGAATGAGTGCTGGTGTTCTCAGCAAACTAGATCTGGGGATAGAGAGCAGTGCAGCATGGGATACCATCTTAGCCCAGCCAATAGAAAAACTTTGAGCTAAAAGTATGGCCGAGTCGGAGCCGACGTTCGGCTCCGAACCCCCGGGTAAGAATGTGAGGCGAGATGGACTACATTGAACGTTATGGTGAGTACATATCTTCTTGTTTTCCAGTCTTGTGACTTCATTTTTTTCTGAAACGGTTTCTTCTTTCTGTTGTAGAGTTTCATGGCTGGGGACCACCAGATTGGCTTCCTTTTTTGAAGGACAGCATTTTAGTTCTGTTTGGTATGGCAAGGTCTATGCTCGTAGAATGCATTGGTGTATGATTCGGCAGTCATGTAGCTATTTTCCACTGGCATGGGTGCCGAGAAGTTAGCCACCTCTGTTTAAAGGAGCCCAAAGTCACCTTTAGAGAAGTTTTTCAGGGTGGTCACCTTAGTGGGGGTTGTAGGTGAGATGGAGATTTCCATGGTGATCAGTTTGTGGTTGGATTTAACCAGGGAGGAATTGACTATAGGTGTGGAGCAGCGGCCTCCCAAGTTGGTGATAACCAGGTCGAGGATGTTGCTTCCTCTAGTGGGGGGTCAGAATGAGCTGGTCCAGGGCATTGGTATTGATAAATTCCAGAAAGCGTTGGGCCTGTACATTGGTACTTGAATAGTTTTTCCAGTTGATGGAAGGGTAGTTGAAGTCACCCAGTGTGAGAGTATTGGGTTGGACCTTGATAGATTCCAGGGTGGTTAGGAACTTGGAGCGAGAGTCTAGGGACATGTTTGGGGTTCTTTACCAGGCTATGACTTGTATCGCCGTCTTACCCAGTGTTGGTTGTACCTGAAGTATCTCAAATGCATTATGCTTGGCTACCAGTCTAGAGGTGTGCATATTCTTTAAGAATATGGAGACACCACTGCCTTTGTAGCTTCTGTGTGTATTCTGGGGCTAAAAGGTATGGAATGAGTTGTAGCCTGAGAGAGAAGGGGTGCTTTCTGCCTCTTTAAACCAGGTCTCCATTGCAGCACAGATGTTGACATTCTCCATTTTGAGGAGAGCTTCGAGTGAGTGCATCTTGAGATTTAGACTTCTAGTATTCAGATTGCATTTGCTTTTAGCTGTTACGGTGGAATTTTGATCTTTGGAACAATGTCTAAAAAAAGGCACTATAGGGTTGACAAGAGCCTTAGCCAGTACCTGGAATTCCAGGGATGACAGATGCAGGCTGTCTCTGGCAAAGCATCAAGGTCTGTTGATTATGTCGTCCCATGCAGACAGATACTGGATCCCCTTAGAATGACACCAGAAACTTAGCCAATTGTTGAAGTCAATAATTTTCTGCTCATACTGTGGTATCATTCTGGGTAACAGTAGAATACTAGGAAATACAAATAACGGCACACAAACTTGTAAACGAAAAAAGAACCAAGTCCAGCAAGCCAAAACTCCAACTGTATCAAAACGCAGTAAATCCAAGGCAATAAATCCAAAAGCAAGGGCTAAAAACGAACATTTATTTAAGCGCTTTTCGTCTGTTGAGTATACAAGACTTCTTCAGAAAACAGTGTTCTAATTAAAAGAACCACCATTTAAACCTTCAGCTGTTACAACTAAATCAGTTTTTAAAGGCACAGTAGGGTAAATCCCAAAAAAACAGAAAAACCACAAGTACTGAAAAGTCTACCTACACAAACCACAATGAAATACTCCACAATCCACTTTTACTAGATATTATACTTTAAATAATACTTTAAAAGTTCAATTTCATAAAAAAGTATATTTCTATATATATTAAAAAGTGTATATTCATACATAGAACGAAGTATAAAGGTAGAAATGAATATACAAGAAATTAATATATGTGTACAGGGCTTGTGAATAATAAAATGAAATTACATTATAAACTATACATTTTGTTCAAAAGTACTTTTATATTATTATTATTGTAAGGGCTTCAATAAATATATATATACATATGACTAGAACTAGGCCTAAAAGGTATATATGTATATAATAGTGTATATATAAATTCATATATATACACATATAAATCCACAAATTAAAGAAGTAAAAAAGTCCTATATTAGCTAACTTTTTGACTTAACAAATTAAAAATAATTTAATTTATTATATTATAATTACTATACAGTAGACAACTATTTTCTAAGAGTTCTAAGCCTGAGAATACTTGAAATAGAACAACTTTCATTTAAACCAGGTTTATGGCAAGCATTTAGTTTAACCTGCCACAGTAGTTCTAGTTCTTCAAGTTTCAGTTGTCTTGGGCCTCCTCTATAATCCATTTTCATGTCTTCTATAACAATAAACTTAAAACTATGCCCTGTGTTATTGCAGATATGCTTAGCTAGGGCATTATCTAGTTTTTGTTTATTAATAGCATACTGATGTTCATACAATCTATCTCGTAATCTACGCTCCGTTTTGCCCACATAATATGAAGGGCACATTTTACACATAGCTAAGTAAACTACAAAAGTAGAATTACAGTTGAACTTCCCTCTAATTTTGTAACGTATACCATTAATACTAAAAGAATTAGTCACTTCAACATACTTACAAAAGTTACAGTTTTCACATTTACTCATCCCTGGTCTACTGACATGAGGGGTACTAGCATGTTCTAAAAGAGATTTTAAATTATTTCCCTTTCTGAATGTAACCCTAGGTAAATCACCTAATTTACTATAAATAGATTCATTTATTTTAAATAAGTTCCAGTTTTTCTTAAGGATCTTAATACAAGACGAACTTTGTGGACTAAAGGTAGTTATAAAATTAACACTGTTGTCATAAGTTAGGTCACCATTTAAGTGGGGAAGTACAACTTGACTACAAGTTTCGTTACATAAATCCGATGTAGTTCTATCAGGAAGAATTGGTAAAAGGTGCTTGTTATTTCTCTTAGTACTAACTTCATTAATCAAGTTGTCTAAAAGATCTTCTGGGTACCCACGGACCAGGAACATACTCTTGAGCAAAGAACACTCAAGGAAGAAGTCAGTGTCCAACGTGGTCATTCTAGCGGCACCAGTTGGCCCTTGACCACTGACCTCTTTTGATGGAAAGGGTGGTTACTAGAGTAATGAAGAAAAGTGTTCGAATAGGTTGGTTTTCTATAAATTTTTGCTGTATAACAATTCAACCTATAATCTTTTACTAAGTTAATGTCCAAAAATGCAATGCAGTTGGTACTAAAAGTTGACGTAAATTGTAAGAACACTGTTGTAGTATTTAAGTAACTTACAAAGTCAGCACCAAGGGTTGCATCACCATTAAATAAGATGAAAATATCATCTAGGTAACGGGTATAAAAGACCAAATTGTCTCTAAAAGTATTATTAATAGAATTAAAAATGAACTGAGACTCCCAATAAGCCATTACACAATTAGCAATGCTAGCCCCACAAGGGGACCCCATTGCTACACCTATTTTTTGGTGGAAAAACGTGTCTTGGAATATCACAAAATTGTTACTTAATACTATATCAATAAGTTCCATAACCAAACTAACCTCACTATGAGGGGACCTGTATTTGTTAAGCAAAAGTCCAACCCATTCAATAGCTATTGTATGGGGTATACATGTTTACAGGTCCTTTACATCTATAGTGAGGAAGTTGGTATTAGTACTGAAACCAAAAGAATTAATCTTGTGTAGAAAAGACCAAGAGTCTTTACATATTTGGGCCTCCTGACATAAATACTTCTGAAGTAGAAAATCCACAAATTTAGCAACAGAATATGTAGGAGAACCTCTACTGTCCACTAAAGGTCTAAGTGGGGGGTTATTTAGGTCTTTATGTATCTTGGGAATTCCAAAGATACAAGGGAACCTAGGATACAAAGTTACTATATAATTATAAATGTCTTGTCCAATTCTGCCTTCGATATATAAATCTTCAATAAGGTTTTTAATCAATTTGTAAGCTTTATTTACTTCAGTTCGTGAGCTTACTTCATAAGTTGGAGTATTCAGTAACTTAAGCATCCGATCTTTATAATCAAAGTTGTCAAAAACAACTAAACCCCCACCTTTATCAGGCTTACAAAACCTTAAATTTTGTGTTTTTATATATTCAAGGAGCTCACGTTCATTTTTATTAGTATTATAGTGTATTTGCTGTCTATTTAAGTCATTAACCAAGTCACGTATATCAAATTCACATAGCTGTTCAAAAGTCTGCAAAATTGGCACTAAGGGAGGGTTAAAAGTACTAGGAGTATAAAAATTACTATTACCAGTACTTGTGCCCTCAGAGTTGTTGAAAATCAGTTTAAAATTCAATTTCCTAACAAAAAGTTTAATGTCTATAATAGTTTTAGCTAAATTTATAGACTGCGTAGGTACAAAAGTTAAACCTTTAGAAAGAAGCTCAACTAAATCAATACTAATGTTCACTGTAGAAAAATTGTAAACTGTAAAGTCCTTAGCGTGGTTCATAATAGTGACAGGGTATGGATGGACAATAATTTCATTCGTCTCAAGACCAGTAGTTGAATCTAAAGGTTCATCAAATAAACCAAGTACATCAGCAGAGTCAAATTCAACGTCAAAGTTAGTCTCAGTAACATTACAAAATTCCAAATACATTAAGTTTTCGGTTTGTTGTGTTTCTGTTGGTTGTTCCTCTGTTGGTAAACTGGCCGAAATGGTTGTTTCGGCTTGGCACCTAAATCCAGGCGTTTTGGAAAATTTTGTGACTGGTCATGATTACCATTGGTTTTCTGGTGGTTATTAGCACTACGCAGTCTATTACTCCAATTGGTGTTTCCCATATTCGATAGATGGTTATCATCTACATTTTGGTCGTTATTCTCAGGAAGGAAAGTCTCGCCAATACCAGACTGGTCATAAGAATGATACTCAGTGTTGTTACCACTAAAGGTACCAGACATAGATGTCATGTTAGGCTGGCCATTGAAATGACTGTCTGATGGCTGTTTTTTCCATACCTGGGCTTGATGTGGAGCTGGATAGGCTGACTTAGTGTTATACGCTTTACTGTCCCTTTCCAACTTTTTAGACTTGTTAAATTTCAGTTTAATCAAATACTGATCAATACTAGTGAAAATGCGACCATAGTCGTATTTATATCTATCGAAATCAAGGTCAGACTGAATACTACTGTCCAACGTTGTTAAGTGAGAGGACAAATCCTCTATCCATAAATTATAGTGTTTAATCATCAAATTCAGTAGGTCTAAACCTTGTTTATCAAACAAGTCCAATAGTTCCAGATGGAAAACAGAATTAGGTACTAATCCTGTTGGGTAAGAGTGCCGCCTTAAACCTTTTGGCACTATCCCACGGGAAATACATTCTTTAAAGTATGCAATCTCTAGTTGAAGTTTCCTTAATTTCACTAGATGTGCATCGAAAGATTTTAATTTTGAAGTAATGTCAGTATTGTTAAAGTTGTTACCTTCGGAATTATTCTGATCTTGTTGGTTATTTCGAGGTTCCTGGGAAAAAGTAAAACCATTGGTCAACCAAGAATTAAGTAAATTACCTTGTCCCTGGTTGAATCGCTCATGTTGAAAACCCATAGGAATTTGCTGTACAAGAATGTCTGATTCGACAATAACCGGAACTGGAGAACTGTTTGATTCCATTCGTGTACTAATAGGCACAACCGGTGGTGGATTTGCTGCATCGATAGAAACAGGAGACAATTCTGTACGCCCACCCGGTATAGTAGTACCGAAAGCTGTAGGATCAACATGGTACGCAGTGGTAGATTTAACATGTTGAAAAAGCTGTGTACTCGATGTATTCTTTTGCATACAGTCTGTAAAAACCAACCCAGTAGGTTTATTCTTTTGCGCACAATCTATCAAAACTGAACCATTAGAAGTGTCCTGTGTGGCCGAATCCAAGGGTTGTATAGAGCGGCCACAATGAACAGGTAAGAACACTGGTTGAGGTCTAGAACTGTTGCCATGTGTAAATTCAGTGTGCAAGACTTGTGCCGAAGCAGTTGAATTAGGAATACTGTTCGTAAAATTAGAACCAGGAAGTTTATCTAAAGGGGCCGAGTCAAAATCTGGTAAGTTACGGCCACTACAGACAGGTGGAGTAGCAGATTGGAGTGTAGGTGTTATTTGAGAATATAAATTATGTAACTTACTTTGATTCAAATCTATTTGGTCGAGTCTTTTAAAAATAGTATCCATTTTCACCAAGATATTATTGACAGCATTAAAAGAGTTCAATCCGGAATCTGAAGTATCCACTCCTGCTGCCAAATCCGAAGTAATTGGTTGCCCATCACTCGTTGGAAGTTTAAGGATTTCAGGTGTACTGTCAGGCTTAAACGGAGAAGAAACTGTGACTGAACCTGAAGCCATGAAAAACTAGGAAATACAAATAACGGCACACAAACTTGTAAACGAAAAAAGAACCAAGTCCAGCAAGCCAAAACTCCAACTGTATCAAAACGCAGTAAATCCAAGGCAATAAATCCAAAAGCAAGGGCTAAAAACGAACATTTATTTAAGCGCTTTTCGTCTGTTGAGTATACAAGACTTCTTCAGAAAACAGTGTTCTAATTAAAAGAACCACCATTTAAACCTTCAGCTGTTACAACTAAATCAGTTTTTAAAGGCACAGTAGGGTAAATCCCAAAAAAACAGAAAAACCACAAGTACTGAAAAGTCTACCTACACAAACCACAATGAAATACTCCACAATCCACTTTTACTAGATATTATACTTTAAATAATACTTTAAAAGTTCAATTTCATAAAAAAGTATATTTCTATATATATTAAAAAGTGTATATTCATACATAGAACGAAGTATAAAGGTAGAAATGAATATACAAGAAATTAATATATGTGTACAGGGCTTGTGAATAATAAAATGAAATTACATTATAAACTATACATTTTGTTCAAAAGTACTTTTATATTATTATTATTGTAAGGGCTTCAATAAATATATATATACATATGACTAGAACTAGGCCTAAAAGGTATATATGTATATAATAGTGTATATATAAATTCATATATATACACATATAAATCCACAAATTAAAGAAGTAAAAAAGTCCTATATTAGCTAACTTTTTGACTTAACAAATTAAAAATAATTTAATTTATTATATTATAATTACTATACAGTAGACAACTATTTTCTAAGAGTTCTAAGCCTGAGAATACTTGAAATAGAACAACTTTCATTTAAACCAGGTTTATGGCAAGCATTTAGTTTAACCTGCCACAGTAGTTCTAGTTCTTCAAGTTTCAGTTGTCTTGGGCCTCCTCTATAATCCATTTTCATGTCTTCTATAACAATAAACTTAAAACTATGCCCTGTGTTATTGCAGATATGCTTAGCTAGGGCATTATCTAGTTTTGTTTATTAATAGCATACTGATGTTCATACAATCTATCTAAGTAATCTACGCTCCGTTTTGCCCACATAATATGAAGGGCACATTTTACACATAGCTAAGTAAACTACAAAAGTAGAATTACAGTTGAACTTCCCTCTAATTTTGTAGCATTATACCATTAATACTAAAAGAATTAGTCACTTCAACATACTTACAAAAGTTACAGTTTTCACATTTACTCATCCCTGGTCTACTGACATGAGGGGTACTAGCATGTTCTAAAAGAGATTACCCTACTGTGCCTTTAAAAACTGATTTAGTTGTAACAGCTGAAGGTTTAAATGGTGGTTCTTTTAATTAGAACACTGTTTTCTGAAGAAGTCTTGTATACTCAACAGACGGCGGCTTAAATAAATGTTCGTTTTTAGCCCTTGCTTTTGGATTTATTGCCTTGGATTTACTGCGTTTTGATACAGTTGGAGTTTTGGCTTGCTGGACTTGGTTCTTTTTTCGTTAACAGTAGAATACTGCTCAGGGCTAGGGTCATACCTGCCTGGGCCATATAATCAGAGAGTTCCATCACATCTCTTTTCATTTAGTCCAGGGAGGTACGTCTCAGGTCATTTACACCCACATGGACAATGACTGAGTCATATTTGTACTTGTTGGAGTGACCTGAGTGCATGTGTTATGTGGTGGATCCTGGCACCTGATAGACAACTGACTGTCACCTTCTCCTTGTTCAGCTTAGTGAGTGGGACATCAGGTTGCCTTACAGTTGAGTCTACATTGGCCAAAGTGTTTTGCCTTAAGGGCATAGGTTGAGGGACACACTATGGTGTTGAGCTATGTGTTCTGGAGTTGGTGTTGTCTTGTGGTGGTCGTGTGTTTCTGTCTCTGGGGGTCTCTTTTGTTCAGGTAAATTTTTGAGGGCCTCCACGAAGGTGGTTGTACGGTTTGAGTTTCTATGTGTGGGGTGTAATGGTTGGTGTTTTGGAGGGCTGTGTGTTCTATGTAGTGAGTTGCAGGTGTTCACCTTATCCTCTTGACCAGCTAGTCCAGTCTTGGTTGGAGCGTGCACTGCTTCCAGTTTGGTGATGCAAGTGCATCTCTCACATGTTTGAGTGTTGGGAGGTAAGAGACGATGGTTGTCTGTGTACATTAGACAGTTGCCACACTGTCTCAGAATGCCCTAGTGCACCAGGTTAGCAGGCGAAAGCACAGAAAATTGCCCTACAATCATACCAGGAGGGGTAGTTATAACTAGTAAGTATTGGTGCTATTACTGCGTAGGGACAGCTAGTGCAGATAGCACCTAAGTGTGCCACAATAAATGCTACAAAAGCCTATTAAAGTGCTAGCCGATTAAGCTAATTGAAATGCAAGAAATAAAGGAACAAGCACGTTCTAAGGGAAAACTTGAAGAGCAGACTTTCTGGCACCGATAATAGTTTACCACAGCTGAGCGCCGCTGCACTGTGTGCAAACATGAGCTTTTAAACCAGAAAGTTGAAAGGGATGGAAAAACTGCCCAAACGGCCAATAAACTACAATTTCTGGAACAGAAACCACTCCTCTTGTGGTAGATACGCTACCTAGTGCTTACCACTCCCAGTGGCAAGCTAGAAGGCTTCCCTCCAACACAGAAAGGTATGGGGCTCAGAAACTTACAAAACAGTCCCGGACACATCAGATCTGTATCTGGACTAGACTAGTTACAGGAAAGGCGGGAAACGAGCTTGGAACTTTTTTTTTTTTTTTGCAGAAAAGCAGTTAAAACAGTAACAAAAGCACTTTAAATGCAGTACAAGCTAGCATACTTCAGTGTGTAGCAATATTAAGACAAATACAGTTTAAATGCAAATTAAAAAATGACAAAATAGAAGTGCAGAGAGCAGTAAATTATGAAAAAAATCAAAATGGAGGCACTTAGAGTATCTTTTTCTCCTTCCTGTTGCTCTTGTAGTCTGCAGGATGTCAAAACTGGATCCACTGAGCTTAAACAAGTGCAAAGCCATGCAAACATGGGTTTTTAAACCAGAAAGTTGAAAGGGATGGAAAAGGCAGGCCACTCTGTGCTCGTGACTCTCTCTAATGGGAAAACAATAAGGTGATAAGTCAGTCTGGTTGGGAATGCATTGTTCTTGGGACTCTTTCTTATCTTGGGGACACAGGGCTGCCACCCCACAGAACAAATTG
>NC_056730.1:410597247-410697856 GCF_019279795.1 Protopterus annectens | reverse complement strand
CGTTTGTTTGGCACTAAAGCAGAAGAAGTTCTTAAAAAGATGGAGGAAAAAGTTAAATCTATGCAAACTGTTAGATTTCCTACAGGTATGGCCATCTAGATTCAGTAGGCATTGGCCTTCAAAGAACTGGTCCTTTCCAGTCCCTCCCAGACCTTCTCATTCCAAACCCAGGGGCAACAGACCACCAAGACTATAGTCTCAGGGTATGCACAGATCTAAACAATGGAGTGCTCCCACCTCAAAAATAGGGAGTGGTAAGCCACCCTCTTATGGAAAAAATTCACAATGACTTGTCCTTCATCCTTCCCAGCCATGCCCAAGTACTTGCACCCCTAGGAGGAAAACTCACCCTACATGCAAAAAACTGGGAGTACATTACCCAGGACAGATGGGTCTTAAACATTGTATCCCAGGGATACAGATTCTACTTCCACTCTCTGCCAACCCCAAGTAGATGGCCAGACCTTCCACCAAACCAGTGGGCAGAGGCCCAAAAGCAAGTACTTTCTCTTCTCAGTATCAGGGTTATTCAACCTGTTCCAATAAAGCAAACTGGCCAGGGTTTCTACTCCAGACTGTTCCTGGATCTGTCAATTCTGAACACCTTCCTGGGGGTACCAAAATTCAAAAATGCTTACACTCCAACAGCTGCTTCCTGTGCTAGCCAAGGACTCCTGGCTGGTCACCCTAGATTTAAAAGAAGCTTATCTGCACATCCCTATAAGGGAATCTTGCAGGAAATTTCTATGTTTCAGGGCAGGCGCTATGCACTATCAGTTCTCTGCACTTCCCTTTGGCTTATCTACTGCACCCAGAGTATTCACAAAGTGCCTGGCTCCAGCCATTGCATACTGCAGGCAGAGAAAGATTCAAATTTGCCCATACTTGGATGACTGCCTGATTCAGGCGGACAGTCAGGAACTGCTACTACAGCGTCTGACATTTGTAAAGAGACTCCTAACATCTCTGGGGTATACCATTAATGAAAATAAATCACATCTGGTGCCCAGCTAAAAAAGTGTACTCCTGGGAGCAAGCTTGAACACAACTTCCCAGATGGTATTCCTCACTCCAGAAAAGTAGGGTTATTTGACAAATTACTTCAAACTACTGGCCACCCAAATCCAGCTATCTGCAAGAAAAATACTGCAAGACCTAAGGTTCATGGCCTCATGCATTCTCCTAATTCCATATGCAAGACTGCATATGAGGAAACTTCAATAGTACTTAAAAAGTCTCTGGTGTCAACATTCTCAGGACCTGGAAACAGTGATTCCGATCATTCCTTGCCTAACGACAGAGTTCCTTTGGTGGGCATAGGCCTGCTACCACAATGAGGGACTCCCTTTCACTCTACCCCCTGCCGCCCAAACCCTGACAGCAGATGCATCAGACTATGCATGGGGGGCTCACATGGCAGTCAAGTGCATTCAAGGCAAATGGAGCCCAGGACAAATGCACCTGCATATCAATCAAAAAGAAATGTTAGCTGTACAGAATGCACTGACAGCCTTCAAATACCTTATCCTTCCAGAACAACTCTTGATAAAGACAGCCAACATGACAGTTATGTGGTACATAAACAAGCAGGGTGGAACTCATTCCTACCCACTCTGCAGATTAGCCATGGCTCTGTGGAACACAGCCTTGAGCAGTCAAGTGCACCTGCAAGCTCAATTCCTGCCAGGCAAAGACAATTCACTGGCAGACGATTTAAGCAGAAATCTAATGGACCCACACGAGTGGAAACTGGGAACCCAACTCATTCAAGCTTCTAATCCACAGGTGGGGAACACCAGAGGCGGACCTCTTTGCTTTCCCCCTAAACCATCAATTGAGCAAATTTTGCACCAGAACTCCCCACAGCCAAGCATGGAAAGTGGATGCCCTGTACATGGGAAAACCTCTCAATCTATGCCTTTCACACTCTGCCCCTCCTCTGAAAAGTACTACTGAAGATCAAACAGGACAGGCCAAGGACAATCCTGATTGCACCAGACTGGCCACTCCAGCACTGGTACCCACTTTTACGCAGTCCGACAGCAGTGCCACCCTGGCACCTGCATCAGACCCCATCTCTGCTGTCCCAGCAGGAGGGCCAGATTTTTCATCTTCAGCTGCAAACCCTGAACCTAGCAGCCTGACTTATTCCCTGGATACATTACCAGCAACCCTCAGCAAACAGGTGATGGATGTCATCCTTGAGGCCAGGAGGCCTAGTACTAGGAAATCCTATTCAGAAAAGTGGAAAAGATACTGGCCTTGGTGCCAGTCTCAGGGAAAGAACACATCTATGCCCACCTTACCTCAAATCCTAGATTATTTAGCAGAGCTGCTCCACAAAGGCCTATACTTCTCTTCAATTAAGATTCATGCCTCTGCCATGTCAGCTCATTATAATACTGAGCCACCCTTCTTTTCGCAACCTCTGGTCAAACAGTTCCTTTGAGGAGCTAACAATTTAAGACCCCCCGAGGAGAGCTCCCACTCCTGCCTGGGACCTTCTCTTTGTACTAGAGAAGCTCACACTTCCCCTTTTTGAGCCTCTTGCTACAGCAGAGTTAAAATTCCTCTCTTGGAAAACAGCCTTACTTCTAGCCATCACTTCAGCAAGAAGAGTGTCCGAGTTGCAGGCCCTTATGGCTGTGGAACCCTTCATTATCTTCCATGCGGACAGGGTTTTTCTCAGGACTAACTCATCTTTTATGCCCAAAGTGGTATCCAGTGTGGCTTTAAACTAATCCATTTACCCACCTTTTTTTCTAATCCTCAGAATAAAGGAGAAATGATCCTGCACTCTTTGGACGTGCACAGACAGCTTAGGTTCTACCTTGACAGGACTAAACCTTTCAGAAAATCTGACCAGCTGCTAGTCAGGTCTGCTACAGGGACAGAGGGCAAGGCCATTTCAAAGCAAACCATCTCCAAATGGATAGTACACTGCATCCATTTCTGCTACAAACACCATGGAAAACCTACCCCACAGGGGATCAGAAACCATTCCGCTAGGGCTACCTCAACCTCTGCAGCATTTCTCAGGGGAGTCCCTACCAGGGACATCCTGGAAGCTGCAACCTGGAGTTCTGTACACACTTTCACCAAGCATTAACACTTGCCTATCTTTTCTAAATCCAGAGCTGGATTTGCTATGGCAGTCTTACAAGGCCTGCTAGCCAGCCCTAATACTTCCTGACTGCCTCCACCCTTCCTCAGCTTTGGGAATCAACCCAAGTGTGATGACTGCAACAGTGAAACATGAAGAACATAGTACAGTTGTGTACACTTACCATAAGTGTAGATGTTAGAGTGTATTCACTGTTGCAGTCCTGGTTACCCTCCCTCCAGCCCCCTGACTTATCTATACTTTCTACCTGTCCTCTTTTTTGGCCATATCTTATGGCAGTGGTATTTACTTTTTACTGGAGGTGTTCCACACCATGCAATTGTTTCCTATTTTGGGGGCTTCTGACATCTGGGGCAAGAAAAATTGATGTAATGGCGTCGGCTGCATGTTTTATACCCCTGACGACCTGACTTCATGGAAGAGGCAACAGCATCCGATGCAGAAATCCCAAGATGCTGGTATTCGGGCCGACTGAGGGCTACCTGCAGGCAGATATAACCCAAGTGTGATGACTGCAACAGTGAATACACTCGAACATCTACATTTATGGTAAGTGTACACAACTGTACTTTCCTCCTTCCCAGGTGAGGAAGAGGTTTTATTCAAGGATGGTTTTACTCTCAAAGAAAGAACACTGTTGGAGACCAGTACTGAATCTTTCTTTCCTAAACCTGTTTGTGATGGTACCCAATTTCAAAATGATGTTGCTTCACCACTTGTTGCTTTTTTGTCTTTCAGGTTTCTTGGTAACACTAGACTTAAAAAGATACTTGTCATCAGATCCCTATTCATCCATACTTCAGGCGTTAAAAGTTGTGTGTGTCTGGATCACATTATCAGATGTTCATTGTGTTACCCTGCTGCAGTCATCACACTTGGGTTATCCTGTCGTCAGGCGGTCCCGCAGTCAGCCTGAATTCCAAAGTCTTGGTCCGGCGTTGGTTGCTGTAGCTTCTTCCCTGACGTCAGTGCGCCAGGGGTATATGAGGCATCCGACGCCATTTTCTTCAGTCTTTCTTGCCGCGCGGTGCCCGAAGCAGAAGCAGTTCGCAAGTGCCGGTTGGCCGACACCTGAGATTTTCGAATTGAATTTCAGTCCGAAGTCTTCAAAGCTAAGTACCCCATTGGGGAACCTTTTCTTGCCTCAGTCCGATGTCAGAAAAAGTTAACAATTGCATTTCTTGTGGGAAGCAAATACCTCATAAGGACTTTCATTCTTGTTGTATACCTTGCCTAGGCCCAGACCACGACGTCACGGGTTGTCGGTTTTGTGCTAGGTTCAATAAGCGAACGATAAAGTGACGCTTTGATTTCGCACAACACTACTTCGGTAGGAAATTTAATTACACTATGCCGTCGGAGCAACCGACTACCGGATGCATAAAAAACGCAAAGACAAAGACAGGCAGCCTAGATCCAAGCCAGACTCCGAGGCCTCGGCTGGGCTGGTCGCCGGTTCTCCGGTTTTCAGTGAGGCACCTACGCAGCCCCAGAAGACCGCAGAATTGGAACCCCAGACCGCTTCGGATTCTCAAGCAGAGAGTTCTAGGCCGACGCAGCCATTTCCTTTAGGCCCTACCGACAACATTGCAGAAGGAGAAGCCGGTGCTGCGGAAACACCTTCGGTTACAGAAGGTGTCTTCAGACCGAATACTCTCACCATTAAGTCTTATGCTAAGCTTAAGACTCCTCTAAAACCAAAAAAGACTGCACATCAGTCTCCAGTTCAAGATCCCATGCCTAAGAAACAAATGCTTAAAATGGCTGAAGATTTGATTTCTTTAATCTGGGGTTCCCAACCCCCCCCCCCCCCCCAGACAAAAGGCCTAGACAAGAGGAGGATTATGCCTCCTCTGATCAAGTGTCTATTTCCTCGGGCTCCTCTGAGGAACAGGATTACTCCTTTCCCCCTTATGAAGATTCTGATGCTGAAGATTCCATTCCCTCAGCTTCTCCACCTGAGGACTATTCCTTTGGGGAAACCTTACATACCATGAGGGAACATTTCCACTGGGAAGGTCAGGACTACTCCGACTCAAAGAAAAGGCTCAGAGAGATTTTTACTCTCCCAGCACAGACCACTTGCTATCCATCCAGTTTTAGACATTGTGGATGATGTTTACTTTGAATCTAGTCTAAATCCAGATTCTCTGCCTCCTGCTCCAGCCAAACCAGATAGATATTATAGAGTGCCTGACTCACAAATTCCTTTACAAAAGACCTGTTACTGACCCAGAGACTATCTCCCAGGGTCCCAAAGGGGCTAAGGCTTCTATGGCTAAAAATCATGTACCCTCTAAAAGGGACTCCAGAGCACTAGATAGGTGGGGGAAGAAGGTTTACACCTCAGCAACTCTAGCTATGAGAGCACTAAATTGTCAATTTCACATGCTGAAATGCCAGCAATTCCTAATGTCTCAAATAAAACAAAAGATGAGCATGCACCCTCAACAGTTTGAATTCAAAGAAATGCAGGATCTGTTGCATGCAGCTGAACAGGTGGGCAAACATACTTTACAATGTGGATTTGATTCTTTGGAAGCTTCCTGTAGAGCAGCTGTTACTGGGTCTGTTATACATAGGCATGCTTGGTTAAAGGAACAAACTCTGCCTGATCATGTTAAAGCAAAGTTACTAGATGCACCCTTTACAGCAGGATGTCTTATTTGGGGTTAAAGCAGAAGAGGTTTTAAAGAAAATTGAGGATAAGGCAAAATCTATGCAGACGGTCAAAGATTTCTTACAGGTACAACCCCCACGCTTCAGCAGAAATTGGCCAGCAAAAAATTGGTCCTTTCCAGCTTCTGACAGACCACAGAGGGGTAAATACAGACGCCCAAGGGGCAGAGGACAAGCACAAATACCTTACAAACCTCGCCAATGGGGCACTGCAACACAGAAGGGAGGAGAAGACAGGTCCCAAACTACTAGAAGGCAAACACAATGACTTCAACCTCAAACTGCCAAGCAAAAATCTCTTGGCAGCTCCCTTGGGAGGAAAATTAGCATTTTTTATAGACAACTGGCGCATCGTCACAAAGGACAAATGGGTCCTAGACATTATCTCACAAGGATACAGATTCCATTTCCACACCTTGCCAAGGATAAAAGGAATGCCAAACTTGCCACAAAATCAGTGAGCAGAGGCACAAAAACAAATTACAGCTCTCATGGACATGAGAGCCATTCAACTGGTACCTACACAGGGGCAAGGTCAAGGATTTTACTCAAGGCTCTTTCTAGTCCCCAGAAAGGACAATGCTTGGAGACCCATTCTGGACCTTTCAATTCTAAACACCTTCTTGCGAGTACCCAAATTCAAGATGCTAACACTACAGCAGCTTCTTCCCATGTTGGGCAAGAAAGCTTGGCTAGTAACGTTGGACCTCAAGGAGGCATACCTGCATGTCCCTATCAGACAAAATTGCAGAAGATACCTCTGTTTCATTGCAGGTTCAACCCATTACCAATTCTCTGCACTGCCCTTTGGCTTATCTACTGCACGCAAGGTCTTCGCAAAATGCCTGGCACCAGTAATTGCATACTGCAGACAAAGAGGAATTCAAATATACCCATACCTGGACGACTGCCTCATCCAAGCAGAAAGCAAGGACATTCTCTTACAACATCTGACTTTTGTAAAACACCTTCTAAGTTGCCTAGGGTACACAGTAAACGAAAAGAAATCAAAACTAGTGCCCTCACAAAATGACATTCCTGGGTGCCAGCTTGAATACAACGGCCCAGATGGCTCATCTGACGCCAGACAAGCAACTACAACTAACTCAATACTTCAAAATAATGGCAACAAAGACCCAACTCCCTGCAAGAAAAATTCTGCAGGCCTTGGGCTTCATGGCATCTTGCATACTACTAATACCATTTGCAAAACTGCATATGAGGAAATTACAATGGTACCTGAAAAGCGTATGGACTCAACACAGCCACAGCTTGGAAATAATGATATGTCTCATTCCCTGCCTCCAACAGGAGTTTTTATGGTGGTCACAGGCATGTCACCTCAACAAGGGTCAGCCTTTCACCTTACCCCCAGCCAGGCAAACTATGACAACAGATGCATCGGACTATGCCTGGGGGGCACACATGGCAGGACGGTGCGTTCAAGGCATATGGACTGCAGATCAAAGGAATCTGCACATCAATCAAAAAGAAATGCTAGCTGTACAGAATGCTCTGACAGCTTTCAAGGACAGCTTATAATAAGGACAGACAACACCACAGTAATGTGGTACATAAACAAACAAGGGGGTACACACTCCTACCCTCTATGCAGGCAAGCATTGACCTTGTGGCACACAGCACTGGCTTACCAAGTTCAATTACAAGCTCAATTCCTGCCAGGAAAAAAGAACACATTGGCAGACGACCTAAGCAGAAACATCATTGATCCCCATGAGTGGAAACTGGATCCACAAGTATTTGCAATGGTAACTCAAAAATGGTGGCGCCCAGACATAGACCTGTTTGCCAACCCCCAAAACTATGAGCTTTCAAAATTTTGCACAAGGACATTCCACCATCAAGCTTGGAAAGTGGACGCACTCTCATTCCGTTGGAAAATGCTGACAGTATATGCCTTTCCTCCATTGCCTCTTCTCGCAAAGGTGCTGCTGAAAGTCCAGATGGAGAGGCCTTGAATGATACTCATTGCCCCGGACTGGCCACGCCAGCACTGGTACCCACTACTAAGGAACATGGCCCAAGGCCCACCATGGATTTTACCACAAATTCCTCATCTACTCACACAGCAAGGCAGTCAGATTCTACACAGCCAGCTCAAAACCTTAAATTTGGCTGCATGGCACATCCCGTAAGCAACCAGCCAGCCCCTCTTTCATGAGCTGCTATGGATGTCATTCTGGAGGCCAGGAGGCCCAGCACCAGGAAAGCCTACTCAGACAAATGGAAAAGATTTTGCGCCTGGAACCAAGCTAAAGGCCAAAATACCCTTCAGCCGGACATGCCTCAGATTCTACAATATTTAACTGAGGTGTTACACAAAGGACTTTCTTTTTCATCTATTAAAATCCACGCCTCAGCTATTTCAGCTCACTACAACACGGATCCTCCCTTATTTTCACATCCACTTCTAAGGCAGTATCTCAGAGGGGCAAAAAACATTAGGCCTCCCAGGAGAGCGCCAATACCAACTCGGGACCTAAATTTTGTTCTGGAAAAACTTACGCTGCCACCTTTTGAGCTAGTTTTCTCAGCTGACTTAAAGTTTATATCATGGAAGACTGCCCTGCTGCTAGCAATTACTTCAGCCAGAAGAGTCTCAGAGCTACAGGCACTAATGGCAGTAGAGCCTTTCCTCATTTTTCATCAAGACAGAGTTTCTCTACGAACTAACCCCTCCTTTATGCCCAAGGTGGTATCCAGTGTGGCTTTAAATCAAACCATCCACTTACCCACCTTCTTTCCAAATCCACAGAACAAAGGAGAAAGACTCCTGTATTCCTTGGACATTCACAGGCAACTATGTTACTACTTGGATAAAACTAAGGCTTTCAGAAAATCTGACCAACTTTTTGTATCCTATGCTACAACATCATAAGGAAAGGCTATCTCAAAACAGACCATTTCCAAATGGATAGGACATTGGATACGTTTTTGCTACACCCATCATGGAAAACCAGTTCCTGCTAGCATAAGGCCCCACTTCACCAGGGCAGCAGCTACATCTACAGCCTTCCTCAGGGGGGTGCCAACCAAGGATATTCTGGAAGCTGCAACTTGGAGTTCAGTACACATTTTCACCAAACACTATCACTTACCACTTTACTCTAAGACTAGAGCTGGCTTCACCACTGCAGTTTTGCAGGGCCTTCTAGCCTCCTCTTACCCTGTTTGACTCCACCTCCCATCCTTGGCTTTGGGATTCTACCCAAGTATGATGACTGCAGCAGGGTGACACGATGAATATAGTACAGTTTTGTACCTACCATAAATGTAGATGTTCGAGTGTATACCCTGCTGCAATCCAGGTTACCCTCCCTCCATCCCCTCTGACCTAACTAAAACCTTTCAATACCTTAAAATCTGATACAAACTTTGTGGTGTATTTGCTTATAGCTGGAGGGATGTTTTGCTTGTGCTAAGCTTTTATTATTGGTACTATCTACTGATCATCTTTTGGGGGGCACCTGACATCTGGGGCAAGAAAAACTGAAGAAAATGGCGTCGGATGCCTCTTATATACCCCTGGCGCACTGACGTCAGGGAAGAAGTCACAGCAACCGACGCCGGACCAAGACTTTGGAATTCAGGCCGACTGCGGGACCGCCTGACGACAGGATAACCCAAGCTTGATGACTGCAGCAGGGTATACACTTGAACATCTACATTTATGGTAGGTACAAAACTGTACTTTCTCTGCCTTACTCTTTGGACTAGCCACTGCACCAAGAGTGTTAACAGTGTCTAGCTCCATTTACAACTCGAGCAAGCTGCATGGTATCTACATTTTCCCATATTGAGACAACTTGCTCATCTTTGCATAAGTCTTTTTCAAAATGTCAGGAATATGTCTCTAGAGTAGAGTAAGACATTTCTTGCCCAAGTGCAGATTCCAAGAGAACATTCAAAAGTTTTTCTTGATGACTCCACACAGGATTGTGCTCCTGGAATGTCTGCCAGACACCTCGATTTAGAGTGTTCCTTCTAAGGGAAAAAGGTAGATTTTTCTTTCGGCTTTTCCCCGTTAGGGGATCGCCACAGCAGAACTCTGGTCCGCTAATGATTGGCACTGAATTTTTACGGTGTCCAGTTGCCAGCCCGGCGCCCAGCCTTCAGAGAAGGCACACCCACACACGCATGCACCTACCTACGTGTCTCTAAATTCACTCGACTGTGGTGAGGACATGCATACTCTGCTCTAGCCAAGAACTGAACAGGAGAACCTCTTGCTGTGAGGTGACAACGCTAACTGCTGCACCACTGCAGTATATCTGTTTCCAAGTTTTTCTATTCAGACTTCAGTCACTACAAGGGAATACCTCAGGATTTTGGGTCTCATAGCATCTCATCTATGATTCTCATGATGCTCCTTGCAAGACTCCACATGAGAAATGTGCAGTTTTATGTTGATTCTCTTTTTTGTCCCAGCGTCAACACCCTTTATCTTTTCAGATTCTAGTACTGGAGTTTGTCAGAAGATAAGTCACTTAGTGGAGACACCAGGTATCCTTAAATCAAGGCCTCCCCTTCTCCAAATCTGTTAGTAACCACACATGCTTCAGACTTCACTTGAGCAGTTTTGGGGGAGAGAGAAAAGTGCACAAGGTGCGAGACACCAAGGACATAAATATCAAGGGGATGGTTGCCTTGATCAAAGCACTCAATTCTGTGCACCACCTCTGGTCCCTAGGACCTCTTGAAGTGGTTAACAGACAATACCACAGTGATGTGGTACATCAACAAGCAAGGGGGGAACCAGCTCGCACTCCTTTGCAGACTAGGAGTGTTAGCTTGATTTATAGCTTCACAGCACAATGTCACTCTACAGGCATCATACATTCTGTCCTAGCAAAATTATCTGGCAGACAAACTGAGCAGGACAGGCAGATCCTCATGAATGAAAACTAGATCCTTGGGTCTTCTGAGATTTGATCCATCTGTGGGGAATTTCTCAAGTTGGTCTCTCTATTCAGAGAGGAAGGAATCAAGTGGCAAAATTCTGTTCCAGGACTCCATGCAAGAAGGCCTGGAAGATAGATGCCTTTTCTTTTCTTTGAACAGGAATGTTCCTGTATACATTTTCACCCCTTCCACTAATATCCAATATACTTCTGGAGATTCTGAAGGAATCTCCCAAGATTGTTGTGGTGACTCCGTTTTGGCCCTGGCAGCTGTAGTCCTCCCTTGTTTTGGAAATGGCTTGGGACAGTTACCACACCCTTCTCACAGACTGGATCTACTCACATAAGGTGGTTGATACACCCAGAATCAAACATTTTCAGTTGACTCCCTTGATGATAGGGTCTTAATTCCTTTTAGGCACTTATTTTTTGAGGATATGCAGCAGGTACTAAGGGAGGCAAGAAAGCCTGCTACTAGAAAAATCATGTATTAGCAAATGGAAAAGTTTTTCTAATTGGTGTTTTGTGTACACTTTCAAAGATAAACTTTTAATAACAGTAAATTGTTTGAAATGGGCAAGACAGTTTTCTTTGTATTAGTGCTTGTGCCATTTCAGGATGATGTACCTGCCATATTTTCTGTCAGTGAGATTTTGTTTCCTTCACTTCTGACAGGATTGTTGAGTTCTGATTGTGCATTACTTTTGAAAGGTGGACTGTGTAGGGAGTATAAATGTGAGTGTGCGGCTTGTGAATACTTTTTGACAACTTACCTTCTGACCATCTCGTTCCAACAACACTTTCTGCTTTTGGGTTCTGCTTCCCTATTATAGCATGAATATGTAACCCTCTCTTGCTGTATCTGGAAAGAAAAGTTAACTAACCAAAGAACCCTTGCTGTACCAATGGTTCAGTTGCTGGTGAGTGAATCTGTAGTGGCCATTTGTTGTTTTTCATAGTTCCTCTGGTGCAGTCCTTTCAGCAGTATCCTCTTTGGCTGTTCTAGTGTCCAGTATCGGCATGGGAGAACCATCTCTTCTGTGTCTGGTAGACACTCTTGGAAATATTGCTTGGTGAAACTGGGGAGTGAGACCTCTAGGCAGGCAGAAACGCCTTCTCCAGATCAGTTTTCAACCAAGGGCTTTAAAAAAATAAAATTTAAAAATTGTTACTCTGAAGACATATGATGTCTGTTATAAATGATGATTTTCATACCATGGGCATGCAATTATTACAGGCTGTCAGTCCTGATTCTCAGAAATCCGTACCTGAGAGCACTGTCAATAAAGAAACTGCTGAGGAAAATTAGTCCCAGGAATCTTAGAGAGAGAGAGAGCTTCTTTTCCCACAGATTCCCAAGTCCATTATTTTGGTGAATAAACGTCCTCTCCACCTCCTTTGGAGTTTTCTTTCTCTCAGATAATGGCCAGGATGACCGAGGTGTTTTCTGGGAACTAGAGGATGTTCCCCCTAAATTGAGGAGGTGATATGAAATATTACAAGTGGATTTACTTTATTCTACGCCCATTTCTCCTGCTTGCTAGCCTTGAATGATATGTTTAATGCTGCCTGTAATAATCCTGATTCTCAGCCTTCAGCTACCAATTAGGTATATCCATTTTATTAAAGTTCCTCACGTTAGTAAATATTGGATGTCCTTCCTTACCACCTTTGCAGTATTCTCTGTTTTTAGGATATGCTGCCAAGGGTAGCTTAACATCCAACCAGTATACCAAAGCCTTGACACCTTCCTGGCATTGTACGTCTGGCATATGTCCTGTGCTCGAGGTGTAAGGTATATGTGCAATATACGGCCACCTAATTCTCAAATTTGTTACTGCCAATCCAAGCACTTCCTCTGAATTCTGTCTATGCACTGATGTTCATCGTGCATACAGCTGCAGTAATCACAGATGGGTTTTCAGCCGTCAGGCGGTCCCTCGGTCGGCCGAATTCCAAAGTCTTGGCCCGGCGTTGGTTGTCGTCGCTTACTCTTCTGACGTCAGTGAGGCCAGAGTATATAAGACACAGCCGACGCCATGTTCTAGTCTTTTTTGCCGCGCGTGCCCGAAGCAGAAGCAGCACTGTTCACTGAGCTGGTTCATCTGCCGTGCCTTCTAAAGATATGTGCTCTGTTGGGGGTTCCTTCCTTCCTTTTTTTTTTTCACCGTGTAGTTTTTCATGTCATCCAGAAAGGGCAGATGTGAGTGTGGGAGGCAGATTCTCCCATAAAGACAGACGAGGTGTACCCTTCTTGTTTGGATGCTACACATGACCATACTCAGTGCTGTCAGGCATTTGTGCCAAGACACACTGCAGCAGTATGTTTTCCTTTTCTGTTTGTTGGAAAATCAGTGTCTTAAGTTATTGACTCAAGGTGCCATGGGCAAATCTGCATGCCCCAAAGTTCAGCTGCCTTTTTAAGGAAAAACACTAAAAAAGGATGTACTGCATCATCTGCTGTCCAGCCTCCAGTGGGCATCTCCCTTGGAATGGATGAAGAACCCAAGGACTGGCCAATGCTGATGCCATTTCCATCTGCCATGATCCAGTTGGAGGCTGGAATGGAGCTGCCTACTTGCATGTCCGCTGAAGCTATGCATATAACTGGTAGATATAGAGGGGGAACAACAGCTGATTTATATCTGAAGGTCCTAGGGGAATTACTCAAATTTTAGTTAGGGAAGAGGTGCCTAGAACCCTCATTGAATCCAGGCAGGGTTCTGAGCCTCCTAGATTTGTCTAGACAGATGTTCCTGTTTATATAAAAAAAAAAAAAAAAAAAAAAGTGGCTACTGTGACTAAAAATCCTCACAAAGAACGTTGGGGCTTTACTCAAGGGCTGTTTAATGCCATCATAATTCTGAGACCCCCACAGAGATTGCCTGTTTCTAGTGCTGCTGTTTCCTGGTCTTCCACCCCATCCAAGATGCCCAAGGATTCTTATCAGAAGAATCGGGGGTTGGACTCTGTTGAAAAATCCATTGCGTGTTCCTCACAAATACACAGTCATTGGGACTATACCAATCAACAGCTTAATTTCAGCTCTTCCAATATGAAAAAAAGAAACTTGAGAGATAAGAGCTAATAATTCTGCCAGTTTTAGTAAAATTCATTTACTGGCTAGCAAGTACTGTACCTGGATGTCACCTCAAGGTGCAATAAACGTGCATTTAATTGAAAGTTTCGACGCACATACAGTAATTATTTCATAGCATGGCCAGTAACAACCAAGATAAAAATGCAAGGTAATGAAGTAAAAATGAGACACTGGTGCTTCCCCACCTACCTGTTAAAAAGAGAGGAATTTATGGAATGGGAATTTATTTGACAGTTATTAGGGAAGATAAAACAATTTCAGAAGTTGTAGCTAGTGAGTGGGATAAATGAAGATGGAGTTTGAAAGTGAAGAAAAAAACTATGGTTAAGAAATAAGAATTATGCAGAGAGGCTGACAAAGGTTAAAATATTGCAGAATAAGGGGAATCTCACAGAACAAGAACAGGCACAACTGCAGAGTGCTAGAGTGAAAATAAGGGAGTATCTGGATAATATGTATGAGTTTAGAAAGATTGCTGTTAAGCAACTTTTTTTTTTTTTTGAAAACTCCAGAGCACAAAAACATTTTAGCATGAAAACCAGGGCAACATAAAGTAAAAAGGGTCATTGCCAAACTTGGGGAGCTTGTATAACAAGAAAAATAACCAGCGCTCCTATAGAGATATTAGAGACATTTTGGAAGTTTTATGAAAATTTGTATAAAGCAGAGAAATGTGGCAGTCAAGAAAAAGCACAAATGGAAATATTTATGAAAGATGGTCTGCCAGAGTTAGAGGCAGATGAAGCTCAACTTAGTGGCAGTTAAGAAAGGAGGAAATGAGATAAAAACTGTTATGTTTACTCATTCTGTAGAAAGGTCTCTCCAGAATAGATGGCATTCCTGTGGAAGCTCGAAGGGTAAAAGTAACATTAATTTCTGTGGAATGATGCTCCAGAGGGAAGCAGAATTTTAAAAAATGTAAATTGGAATCCAAAGGAAGGCAGCTGACGCCATTTCCTCAGTCTTTCTTGCCACGGAGCCCATAGCAGAAGCATTTTGCATGAGTGCCGGTCGGCCGAGTATCTTCTTTTTGAATTTCGACTGCTTAGTTGAAGACATCCTCATATAAGTACCCTGTTGGGGGACCCTCTTTTCTTGCTTTAACGAATGTCAGAGAAAGTTAATAACTGTCTTGCCTGTGGAAAACTGATTCCGCACTGTGATTTTCATTTCTATTGTATCACTTGTTAGGGCCTTGAGCATGACGTCCCTAACTGTGTTCTCATTGCTTCTTTCAATCCGTGTACCATTCGCCATATAGCTAGGATCTTGTTCAAGTATTTTGGAGTTTGGCCTAAGTTCGTTGGTATGGCGTCTTCGGGTGTCCCGACTTCAGATGTTCCTAAAAAGTGCAAGGATAACGACCGTGACAGGCTTGGGGTCAAGTTAAATGACGACGTCCCTGTTAAGTTGTTTGTCGGCCCAGCGGTAGTCAGTGAGGCACTTTCATTGCCCCTGCAGTCCACGAATGTTTAGCAGCAGGAGTCTGCGGAGACCTTTTCTAAGTCCTCCATTCCACAGGCTTCCACTTCATCTTCTGACCTTCCGCCAGTCGCCACCTCTGATGGATCCAGAGCCGCTAAGCAGGTGCCGGCTTCTGAGGCCTCTTTTCTCCACACGGAGACCAGATCGAGACCAACCTTGGTTCAGACTACTGTGGTGGCTAGGCCTCCTGAGTCCCTCCGGCTTTCTAGCAGGCCTTCCAGCCGAAAATCTACTCCAAAGAAGGTGCCGGCCTCCCCTCAAATGCCTCCGTCATCACATGATTAAAATGGCTAGTGATCTCTTGACCCTTATCAGGGGCTCTCAGCCACTTCCTTCTAAGAGGGCTAGTGAATTGTCCCCAGAAGTTTTGTCTGCCTCAGACTCTGAGGTTTCCAGCACATCTGCTGATGAAGAGGGAAACTCTCAACTTTTTTCTGGTTTTGAGGATTTTGATGCAGAAGACTCTATCCTTTCTGCCTTCCCCCCCAGAAGATTTTTCTTTTGGAGGTACTCTGAATACTCTTAGGGAGCATTTCAAATGGGAAAGTCAGGACTACCCTCCGTCTAAGAAACAGATTAGGGAATTCATGGATTTGCCACAGCATAAGCCATTGGCTATCCCTCCGGTTTTGGAAGTTGTTGTTGATGTTTTTATGGAGAATTCTTTGACTCCTAATTCTGTTCCTCCTGCTCCCAGAAAGCCTAACAGATATTAGAGTTCCTGTTTCTCATCAGTTTCCTTTTCAAGAATCCTACTGCCGATCTAGAGATTATTTCTCAGAGCCCTAAAGATGTTAAAGCCACAGTTGCTAAAAATCCTGTTCCTTCTGACAGAGAATCTAGGGCCGTGGATAGATGGGGTAAGAAGGTTTATACTTCTTCCACCCTGGCTTATTAGATCTGTTAATTGTCTTTTTCATATGCTTAAGTATTACCAGCATACTTTGGAGGCCATTGAGGCTAAAATTGCTGGTGTTCTTTCCCTGATGGAGAGTAAGGACATGCAAGATTTATTGAATTCTGACATTCTCTTGTCACTAAACATTCTCTACATTGTGTTTTCAACACTTTGGAGGCTTCTTGCAGGGATGCAGCCACTGGTTCTGTTATTAGAAGACATGCTTGGCTCAGGGAACAGCCCCTTTCTGAACCTGTCAAATCTAAATTACTGGATGTGCCCCCTGCACAAGGACAATCTTTTTGGTACCAAAGCAGAAGAGGTGTTGAAAAAGTTGGAGGATAAGGCTAAATCTATGCAAGCTGTTAAGGATTTTCTGCAAGTTCAGCCTCCTCGTTTTAGTAGGCATTACCCTTCTAAGAATTGGACCTTTCCTGACCCTAGTAAACAGGGTTGGTCTAGGCCTAGGGGTTACAGGTCTTCTAGGGAACAGACATCCACCACTCAAAAGGCTAAGCACTGGCAGGCTTCCTCTTCAAAATCGGGGAGTTCTAAGCAAACTTCCCAAAGCAAGCATTCCCAATGACTCCAGCCTTCCCTTGCCTGCCTGTATGGGCCCAGGGTTTCCTTTGGGGGGGAAGGTTAGCCATTTTTGCAGATGGTCTGGTACACCATCACAGACGACAAATGGGTGCTCAAAATAATATCCCAAGGCTACAAGTTCACCTTTCACACCTTCGCGGTTATAGACTCTCATAGATTACTCATAGGTGAAAGAGAAGGAGAATACATTTTTATGTGTTTTCACCTTTAAATAATTAAGTTTGGGACAACTGCTTGCTTTTTATTGGTTGAATGGTTTTAAATTGTTTGAGACCAGCTGTAAAATGTGGCATTATTTATTAATGGTCATACAGTCTGATGAAGCGTTGTGATCAACGCGAAAGCGCTTACTGACCAGGTCCTTTTGGTTTTATTTTTTCTGAAATAAAAATCAACTTTTATGGTCGTGGTGTGCTTCAGGGTTTATTTTCTTCATTCATCACTGTAGTACTCGTTTGAGGCACTTTGCTCTTGGTGTGGATTTTATTGTAAAGATACCCAGATATCCCCCCACATCAAAGGGCAGAAGCAGAAAAAACAGTTTCTTCTTTGCTAAACCTGGGAGCAATAGAGCCAGTTCCTGCACTACAGATAGGCCAGGGTTTCTACTCAAGACTTTTTCTGGTTCCCAAAAAGGGGGCACCTGGCGCCCTATTCTAGATTTGTCCATTCTAAAGACTTTTCTGGTGATTCCCAAGTTCATAATGCTCAGTCTTCAGCAGTTGCTGCCAATGCTGGCTAAGGATTCCTGGCTGGTGACTTTGGATCTCAAAGAAGCTTATCTGCACATCCCAGTAAGGGAAAGCTGCAGGCAGTTCCTTTGCTTCACGGTGGGGAACAGGCACTTCCAGTTCTCTGCACTGACCTTTGGCTTATCTACTGCTCCCAGACTTTTTACAAAATGCCTGGCTCCAGTCATTGCTTTTTGCAGGCAAAGAAACATTCAAATTTACCCTTACTTGGCAATTGTTTATTCAGGCAAACTCTCCAGAGCAACTTCTAAAGGATTTGGACTTTGTAAAGAACCTTCTCACCTCTTTGTGCTACACTATCAACGAAAAGAAGTCAAAACTGGTACCCACCAGGAAGATTGTATTCATGGGAGCAAGTCTGAACACAGCCGCCCAAATGGTATCCCTCCCTCAAGAGAAACTAATGGATCTTTTGAATTACTTCAAGAATTTGGCAAGCATGACCCAGCTCTCTGCAAGGCAATTCCTGCAAGCCCTGGGATTCATGGCTTCATGTATTCTGATGATTCCATATGCCAGACTGCATATGAGGAAAATACAATGGTACCTCAAATACCTTTGGTGTCAACACACTCAGGATTTAGACTTGATTCTTCCTCTGATTCCCTGTCTGCAGACGGAGTTCCTTTGGTGGGTGATGGCCTGTGCACAGAACAAAGGCCTGCCTTTCTGTCCACTTCCTGCCAGCCAGACTCTCACCACAGATGCCTCGGACTACGCTTGGGGAGCACATCTAGAGGGCAGATGCATTCAGGGGACTTGGAACTATCAACAGGTTCATTTGCAGATAAATCTGAAGGAATTGATGGCAGTCCAGCAGGTCTTGATGGCTTTCAAGCATCTTCTCTCTCCTGGTACTCCTCTAGTCAGGACAGACAACACCACAATCATGTGGTACATCAACAAGCAGGGAGGGGCTCACTCTTACCTCCCTGTGCAGACAAAGCATAATACTGTGGTCCATGGCAGCTTCCATGGGCATTCATCTGATAGCTCAGTTTCTTCCAGGAAGGCTCAACACCTTGGCAGACTGATTGCGCAGGCAGGTCCTGGATCCTCACGAGTGGCAACTAAACAAAACCATCTTCTGTCGCATCATTCAGTGTTGGGGCACTCCCCAGGTGGATTTCTTCTCTTCTCCAACCAACCACCTTCTTCCAACCTTTTGCACCAGGGATCATTATGACAAAGCTTGGAAGGTGGATGCTCTGTCCGTCCCCTGGACACAGCTCTCGATGTATGCATTCCCTCCTCTGCCTCTTCTTCCCAGATTGCCGTTAAAGATAAGGGATGAAAAACCAAGGGCCATCATCATAGCTCCAGACTGGCCCAGGCAACATTGGTATCCACTACTTCGCAGTCTCGCCCAGTCTCAGCCTTGGCATCTTCCCCTGATACCAGATCTCTTGGTTCAGGTGGGGGGGGGGGGATTCTGCATCTTTATCTTCAGACTCTGCATTTGGCAGCCTGGCTCATAATTTAAACCTTTCCCAACAGGTGGTTGAGGTCCTTCGTGAGGCCAGGAGGCCTAGCACTAGGAAGTCTTACGCAGATAAGTGGAAAAGATTCTCCATTTGGATGCAGACTAGAGGGGGGAAGACCCTTCTCAACCTACTCTTCCTCTTATTCTTGACTATCTGGCAGACTTGCTTAATGGTGGACTTCCTTTTCTTCTATCAAGATTCATGCTTCAGCTATTTCTGCTCATTGTTCCTTTGAGCAACCCATTTTCTCTCATCCCTTGATGAAACAGTTCCTCAGAGGAGCTAGGAATTTAAAGCCTCCCAGAAGGGCACCTACCCCTGCTTGGGATCTTAGTTTTGTTCTTGAGAAACTTACTCTGCCTTCTTTTGAACCAGCTGCCTCAGCAGATTTGAAGTTTCTCTCTTGGAAAACTGCTTTTCTCTTGGCTATTACTTCAGCTAGAAGAGTTTCTGAGCTGCAGGCTTTAATGGCAGTAGAGCTTTTTATCATCTTCCATGTGGATCGGGTTTCTCTTCGAGCTAATCCCTCATTTATGCCTAAGGTGGTTTCTATCTTGACTCTTAACCAGTCTATCCACCTACCTACCTTTTTTCCTAATCCTCAGAATAAAGAAGAAAGGTTACTGCATTCCCTGGATGTGCATAGACAGCTTAGATTTTACCTGGACAGGACTAAACCCTTTCGAAAGTCGGATCAGTTGTTGGTCAGTTTTGATCCTGGAGCACAGGGCAAAGCTATTTGTAAATAGACCATTTCTAAATGAATTGCTCATTGTATTCACTTTTGTTACAGCATGGCAAGGTTCCTCCACAGAGTATTATGACCCATTCTACTAGAGCAGCCTCTACCTCAGTAGCTTTTTAAAGAAGCAGCTACCTGGACTTCTGTCCACACTTTCACTAAACATTACAATTTACCCTTGTTTTCTAAGTCCAGGGCTGGTTTTGCCACTGCAGTGTTGCAGGGCATCCTTACCAACCCTTAAACAGTGGGTGTTCCTCCCCCCCCAATGGGTTTTGGGAATCAACCCATTTTGTAAGGACTACAGCAGTGAAACACTATGAGCATAGTACACTTACCATAAATGTAGATGTTCGAGTTTATTCACTGTTGCAGTCCTGGTTCCCCCCCTTCCATCCCCCTTTTTTTTCGTAGGGCACAGACTGGATTTTTCCTTTCCTGGTCTAACCTTTTTGGGGGGCTCCTGACAGTTAAGGCAAGAAAAACTGAGGAAATGGCATCGGCTGCCTTCCTTTGTACCTGACGTCCGGCTTAAACTGAAGGCAGCTGACGTCATATACCAAGGACTTTGGTATTCTGGCCAACTGTGGGCTACCGGGAGCCGGATAACCCATTTTGTAAGGACTGCAACAGTGAATACACTCTAACATCTACATTTATGATAAGTGTACACAGCTGTACTTTCGGTGTACAGTGATGCATGTTCGCTACGTTTACACTCAGTTTGTAGCCCATTTGAAACTTTTCTTCCATGTACCACCAGTTGATGAAGTGCACTTCAGGGTTATGATAGTAAACCGTATAAAAGAATATTTATGGTGTATAATTGTAACTGGGAACACGTTTAATATAGTTTTTAGTTTATATAAATGTATGTTTGTCTGTGTCTTAAGAGATGATAATTCAATGAAGATGTTAAAAAAAGGAAAAAGAAAAAAAAGCAAATACACACACTCCTTTGGCTTTGGAGTTTGAAGATTCTTTGTTCCCTGACTCTCCTTTTGAGGAATTATCCTAGGGTATACAGTGGTCTGTATGATGGAACACCTTAAATGAGGTTGTTCACAAGTCTCAGAAGTTCAAAAGAGGCATTATTAAGTCTTGCAAATGGACTTGCCAAGACCTCCTGAAGTCATTACTGTCTTTGCTTCCTTGCTGGACTCGTAGCTGCATCTGATTCTGTCATGAGGAGATATTCCTGGTTGCGTGTGCAGGCTTTACCCGAGGACACTAAGGTCAAACTTTTAGTTTCTCTCTTAGACAACCAGAATCTTTTTTTTCTCACTGCTGCTGCTGCAAAATTGTTTAAAACCGTACAGGATAAAGGCAAGCTTATATAGGACATAAATCAAGTTTTTGTTTTTCCTGTACCCAAGTTCCAGAGGAACTTGCCTTCGAAATATTTTGTCTGTAGGTAGCAGGTAGCCCTAGACAGCCTGTTAGAAGTTTAAGTGTTTCCAAGTGGATTTTGCCAGATAAACCTGCTGAGAATTCTAGAGGCCCCAAAACACCATTTCCGATACATCTGCCTCTATGTGACGTCTACCCCCCCCCCACCCACCCCCATCTCAGCCAGATTCCTCTGTTCCTCAAGCTAACCCTTTCCTTCCCAGTTTGGCAACAGACAACTACAGATGCCCTGGGTTCTCTCCATCATCCAGCATTGTTATTTTATGGCTTGTAAGTTCCTTCCTTCATTTTCTGACCTTCCTCAGCGTCCTCATTTTCCACTGGTCCTGTGGGAATCTAGTGGAACAAGGAACCATACAACCTGTTCCCTGGTTTCAGCAAGGAGGAGGTTCTTATTTTAGAATGTTTCTGGCTACCAGGAAGGAGGAGTCACGGAGGCCCATTTTAGACCTGTCCTTTATCAAGGTTCCTTTCTTCAGGATGTTGTTTGTTCAGACCCCTTTCCCCTCTTTTGCTTCCCCAGACTTTTCTGGTCTTCCTAGATTTCAAAGACTTTCCATCATATTATTCACCCTATCTTCAGGAAATTTGTGTTTCAGTTTCTTCCTCTCATCAGTTCCATGCTTTGCTTTTGCGTCTTTCTGCAGTTCTAGGGGTATTTACCAAATGTCTGGTCTCTGTGGTAGCTTTCTGCAGACTTCAGGGAATTTAGATATTCCCTTATTTGGACAGCCTTCTGATTCAAACCCTCCTCTTAGTAGATTCTGTATCATAATCTACACTTGACTGTGCTTCTAATGTGCTGTCTGGGATTCACTGTCCGTGTTGACTCTCCTCAGGACCACTTGTTTTTGGGATGCAGGATTCAAGTCATCTGAGTGTTGGCTCTCTTCTGTCTCCCAACACTTTATTTGACTGCTTATTTCCAATCTCTTCTTCCAGTTCTTCCTGCAAGGGAGTTTCTCCAAGCCCTGGGGTTCATGACATCCACCATTCCAAATGGCTCCTTTTGCCAAACTCTACATGGGAAATTTCGGTGGTATCTCAAGACTTTGGCTCCAGCACTGCTACCATGTCTTCCTCTTCCTCTACTCTCCAGGGTCTTGCACAAGATCATGTGGAACACATCCAAAATCTTGCTGGCGACTCCCTTTTGGCCCAGGCAGCACAAGTGCAATCATCCCAAATTACCTTACAGGACAGATATTCTCACATGAGGTGTGACTCCCCTGCACTGGCCCAGTAATCAAGGAGCCTCAATCCTCACCACTAACACCAGTGAGGGATGTGCACATTGGGAAGAAGACAAGCACACACAGTAAAGTACAGTCAGTCTGGGTCTGTTTTTTTTCTCTCTCTCTCTCTCTCTCTCTCTCTTTTCAGATCCACAATAAGACTCCCCACTGGCACAGCTATAGGGTTCAGATCACAGCCGAGTGGTCAAGCCAAACTGTCTAGCACCCTCTTTGTCCAACCAGTGCTTAGTGTCCCTGCTCAAGTAGCTGACACACACACACACACACACACACACACACACACACACACACACACACACACACACACACACACACACACACTTTGAGATATGATTTATTTGCAAACACAAAGGCACACCTGGGGAAGGCTGGCACAGGTTTACTCGCTATGCCTGCTTCTGCCCAGACGTTAAGGTAGTAATCACTGCCACCAACCACTACTCATCAGCTATCATAAGGCCCTTACAAAGGGTGACCAATTCTACTTTGCAATGTTACTGTTATCCAAATGGTAAGTGTGACCAGAACTTTTAAGGCTATTCCAGAGTGGCCTGTACAGTATCACCAAATACATATGCAAGTACCTTAAGACCTCTCTACAAAACCAGCCACAATTAAAATGTTAAAATATATTTAATGATAAAAGCACAAGACAATACTTATTAACTCAACACAGTGACAATAGAGTTCAGAATCACAGGAAATATTTTTAAAACAGCATTGCAGGACAGTCTCATATGAATACAGAAAACATCTAAGCTGATCTTACTATATTCCTGTGTATCTTTAAGAGAAATCACTGCAATCTACGTCTTACTTACAGAGCAAAGACAAGTGCTGGTGATTGATGTGTTCAGATCCAGAGACAAATACAAAATGCCCAGACTTTCTCTCTGAGATAGTTTTTAAATTAATAATACCTTATTCCCTGGATACATTACCAGCAACCCTCAGCAAACAGGTGATGGATGTCATCCTTGAGGCCAGGAGGCCTAGTACTAGGAAATCCTATTCAGAAAAGTGGAAAAGATACTGGCCTTGGTGCCAGTCTCAGGGAAAGAACACATCTATGTCCACCTTACCTCAAATCCTAGATTATTTAGCAGAGCTGCTTCACAAAGGCCTATCCTTCTCTTCAATTAAGATTCATGCCTCTGCCATCTCAGCTCATTATAATACTGAGCCACCCCTCTTTTCTCACCCTCTGGTCAAACAGTTCCTTTGAGGAGCTAACAATTTAAGACCCCCGAGGAGAGCTCCCACTCCTGCCTGGGACCTTAACTTTGTACTAGAGAAGCTCACACTTCCCCTTTTTGAGCCTGTTGCTACAGCAGAGTTAAAATTCCTCTCTTGGAAAACAGCCTTACTTCTAGCCATCACTTCAGCAAGAAGAGTGTCCGAGTTGCAGGCCCTTATGGCTGTGGAACCCTTCATTATCTTCCATGCGGACAGGGTTTTTCTCAGGACTAACTCATCTTTTATGCCCAAAGTGGTATCCAGTGTGGCTTTAAACTAATCCATTTACCCACCTTTTTTTCTAATCCTCGGAATAAAGGAGAAATGATCCTGCACTCTTTGGAAGTGCACAGACAGCTTAGGTTCTACCTTGACAGGACTAAACCTTTCAGAAAATCTGACCAGCTGCTAGTCAGGTCTGCTACAGGGACAGAGGGCAAGGCCATTTCAAAGCAAACCATCTCCAAATGGATAGTACACTGCATCCATTTCTGCTACAAACACCATGGAAAACCTACCCCACAGGGGATCAGAAACCATTCCGCTAGGGCTACCTCAACCTCTGCAGCATTTCTCAGGGGAGTCCCTACCAGGGACATCCTGGAAGCTGCAACCTGGAGTTCTGTACACACTTTCACCAAGCATTAACACTTGCCTAGCTTTTCTAAATCCAGAGCTGGATTTGCTATGGCAGTCTTACAAGGCCTGCTAGCCAGCCCTAATACTTCCTGACTGCCTCCACCCTTCCTCAGCTTTGGGAATCAATCCAAGTGTGATGACTGCAACAGTGAAACACGAAGAACATAGTACAGTTGTGTACACTTACCATAAAGTGTAGATGTTCGAGTGTATTCACTGTTGCAGTCCTGGTTACCCTCCCTCCAGCCCTCTGACTTATCTATACTTTCTACCTATCCTCTTTTTTGGCCATATCTTATGGCAGTGGTATTTACGTTTTACTGGAGGTGTTCCACACCATGTAATTGCTTCCTATTTTGGGGGCTTCTGACATCTGCGGCAAGAAAAACTGATGTAATGGCGTCTGCTGCATGTTTTATACCCCCGACGACCTGACTTCATGGAAGAGGCAACAGCATCCGACGCAGAAATCCCAAGGCGCTGGTATTCGGGCCGACTGAGGGCTACCTGCAGGCAGATAACCCAAGTGTGATGACTGCAACAGTGAATACACTCGAACATCTACATTTATGGTAAGTGTACACAACTGTACTTTCCTCCTTCCCAGGTGAGGAAGAGGTTTTATTCAAGGATGGTTTTACTCTCAAAGAAAGAACACTGTTGGAGACCAGTACTGAATCTTTCTTTCCTAAACCTGTTTGTGATGGTACCCAAATTCAAAATGATGTTGCTTCACCACTTGTTGCTTTTTTGTCTTTCAAGTTTCTTGGTAACACTAGACTTAAAAAGATACTTGTCATCAGATCCCTATTCATCCATACTTCAAGCATTAAAAGTTGTGTGTGTCTGGATCACATTATCAGATGTTCATCGTGTTACCCTGCTGCAGTCATCACACTTGGGTTATCCTGTCGTCAAGCGGTCCTGCAGTCAGCCTGAATTCCAAAGTCTTGGTCCGGCATCGGTTGCTGTCGCTTCTTCCCTGACGTCAGTGCGCCAGGGGTATATGAGGCATCCGACGCCATTTTCTTCAGTCTTTCTTGCCGTGCGGTGCCCGAAGCAGAAGCAGTTCGCAAGTGTCGGTCAGCCGACTCCTGAGATTTTCATTTCGAATCCAGAACCGAAGTCTTCTGAAAAAGCTAAGTACCCCGTTGGGGAAACCTTTTCTTGCCTCAGACCGATGTCAGTAAAAGTGAATAACTGTATTTCTTGTGGGAAGCAAATACCTCATAAGGATTTCCACTCCTATTGTATTCCATGCCTAGGCCCTGACCACGACGTCACTGGTTGTCGGTTTTGTGCCAAGTTTAACAAGCGCACTATTAAACGTCGGTTTGATTTTGCCTGACATTATTTTGGTAGAAAATTCAATTATATTACACCATGCCGTCGGAAATTCCGACGACTGCAATGCACAAAAAGCGCAAGGACAGGCATCCGAGGCCCAAAACTGATGACGAGGCCTCTTCTAGGCCAGTCGCCGGTTCTCCGGTTTTCAGCGAGGTGCCTACGCAGCCCCTGACGACCGCTTCCACAGACCACATCCGACTCCCACGTGGAGCTGGCTGGGCCTTCGGACGCACTAGGCCTTCAGCTTACCGATCCTAAACCTACAGAGGGAATCGAAGTTGCTGAGCAATCCACAGTTACAGAGGGTGTTTTCAGACCTACCCAGTTAACCATTAAAACCCTCTGTTAAGTCTAAGCCCCCCTTAAAAGCCAAGAAACAGACACAACTCTCTCCAGGACAGGCTTCCATGCCTAAGAACCAAATGCAAAAAATGGCCGAGGACCTAATCACCCTGATCAGGGGGTCCCATCCTCCTCCTGATAAAAGGCCCAGACAGGATGCAGACTATGAATCTTCTGACCAGGTGTCCATTTCCTCTGACTCTTCCTCGTACCTAGGATATTCTTTACCACCTTATGAGGATTCTGATGCTGAGGAATCAATTCCGTCAGCCTCTCCACCTGAGGATTACTCCTTTGGGGAGACCTTACATACCATGAGGGAGCATTTCCATTGGGAAGGTCAGGATTACTCAGAATCCAAGAAAAGGCTCAGAGACTTCCTTTTATTGCCTCAACACAGACCCCTTGCTATCCCGCCAGTTCTAGACATTGTGGATGATGTGTACACTGAATCCAGTTTGAACTCTGACTCCTTACCCCCAGCCCCAGTTAAACCCGAGAGATATTAGAGTCCCTGACTCTCACAAATTTCTGTACAAAGACCCTGTTGCTGACCCTGAAACTATTTCTCAGGGACTCAAAGGGATTAAGGCCTCATCAGCAAAAAAACCAGTTCCCTCTGACAGAGATTCCAGAGCTTTAGACAGATGGGGAAAGAAGGTATATACGTCTGCAACTGTAGCAATGAGAGCCTTGAATTGCCAGTTTCACATGCTAAAATATCAGCAATTTTTGATGTCTCAGTTGAAACAAAAGATCCTTCCAGATTCATATCCTCCTAACTTAAAAGAAATGCAGGATTTATTGCATGCTGCTGAACAAGTGGGAAAACATACTTTGCAATGTGGGTTTGACTCCTTAGAGGCCTCCTGTAGAGCAGCAGTTACAGGCTCTGTCATTAGAAGGCATGCTTGGTTAAAAGAACATACGTTACCAGGTCATGTTAAGGTAAAATTATTGGATGCACCTTTGCAGCGGGATGTGCTGTTTGGAGTTAAGGCAGAGGAGGTATTAAAGAAGATGGAAGATAAGGCAAAATCTATGTAAACGGTGAAAGATTTCTTACAGGTTCAGCCTCCTCGTTTTAGCAGAAATTGGCCAACAAAGAATTGGTCCTTTCCAGTCACAGACAGACCTCAAAAGGGCAGATACAGACGTCCAAGAGGTAGAGGTCAGACTCAAGGGCCTTACAGGCCTTGACAGTGGGGCACACCAGGCCAGAAAGAAGGAGAAGACAGGCCTCAACCTTATAAAAAACAGACTCAATGACTTTCCACTACAGCTGCCAAACAGTTCTCTCTTGGCAGCCTCCTTAGGAGGAAAACTGGCACTTTTCTATCACAACTGGCATTGCATCACCAAAGACAAATGGGTTCTCAGCATTGTATTTCACGGTTACAGGTTCCATTTTCACACCCTGCCAAGGCTAAAAGGAATGCCAAATCTGCCACCAAATCAATGGGCAGAGGCTCAAAGACAAATTACAGTCCTCATGGACATGAGAACTATTCAAAAGGTACCACCACAGGAACAAGGACAAGGATTTTACTCAAGACTCTTTCTGGTTCCCAGAAAGAACAAAGCATGGAGACCCATTCTGGACCTTTCTGCACTAAATACTTACCTGGATGTACTGAAATTCAAGATATTGACACTACAGCAGCTTCTTCCCATGCTGGGCAAGAAAGCTTGGCTCGTGACATTGGACCTCAAAGAGGCATACCTGCATGTCCCTATCAGACAAAACTGCAGAAGATACCTCAGATTTCTAGCTGGTTCAATGCACTATCAATTCTCTGCACTGCCCTTTGGCTTATCTACTGTGCCCAGGGTCTTCACAAAGTGCCTGGCACCAGTAATTGCATTTTGCAGGCAAAAAGGAATTCAAATTTATCCATACCTGGATGACTGCCTGATTCAAGCAGACAAGGACATTCTACTAAAACATCTGACGTACGTAAAAAAGTTATTAAGTTGCCTGGGGTACACAGTAAATGAAAAGAAATCAAAACTAGTTCCCTCACAACAGATAATATTCCTGGGTGCCAGCTTGAACACAACAGCCCAGATGGCTTGTCTCATGCCAGACAAGCAAGGACAACTGGCTCAATATTTTCAGTTAATGGCAACAAAGACCCAACTCCCTGCAAGAAAAATTCTGCAGGCCTTGGGCTACATGGCATCTTGCATACTACTAATTCCATATGCCAGACTGCATATGAGGAAACTACAATGGTACCTAAAGAGCGTATGATCTCAACAATGTCAAAGTTTGGAAACAGTTATACCACTAATTCCTTGCCTACAACAGGAGTTTTGATGGTGGGCACAAGCTTGTCACCTCAACAAGGGACAGCCTTTCACTCAAACCCACAGCCAGGCAAACACTGACAACAGATGCATCGGATTACGCCTGGGGAGCACACATGGCAGGAAAATGTATCCAGGGCGAGTGGTCCACAGAGCAAAGACATCTCCACATCAATCAAAAAGAGATGCTAGCTGTACAAAATGCTATTATAGCTTTCAAGGACCTACTGCATCCAGGACAATTACTACTAAAGACAGACAACACCACAGTTATGTGGTACATAAACAAGCAAGGGGGCACACATTCCTACACCCTCTGCAGACAAGCCATGACCTTGTGGAACACAGCTCTAAACTACCAAGTTCATCTGCAAGCACGATTCCTGCCAGGACAGGAAAACACACTGGCAGACGACCTAAGCAGAAACGTTATGGACCCACACGAATGGAAACTGAATCCACAAATATTCAGAATGATAACACAAAAATGGGGGAGCCCGGACATAGATCTGTTCGCTTCCCCAAAGAACTGCCAATTACAGAAATTCTGCACAAGGAGCTACCATCCACAAGCATGGAAAGTGGATACCCTCTCATTCAGCTGGAAAAAACTACAAGTATACACTTTCCCTCCTTTACCTCTCCTCCCAAAGGTACTCATAAAAGCCAGGCAGGAAGAGCCAAAAATGATACTGATTGCACCAGACTGGCCACGCCAGCACTGGTACCCAATCTTAAAGAACTTAGCACAAGAACCACCCTGGATTTTGCCTCAAATCCCAGAGTTACTGACACAGCATAACAATCAGATACTTCACAGCCAGCTAAAGACCTTAAACCCAGCTGCATGGAAAATTCCCTAGTCAAGCAAGCAATGCCTCTCTCCAAAGCTGTTATCAATGTCATTCTGGAGGCCAGAAGGCCTAGCACCAGGAAAGCATACTCGGATAAATGGAAGAGATTCTGTGCCTGGAACCAAGAACACAGCCTTGACCCTCTTTTCCCAAACATTCCTCAGATACTGCAATACTTAACTGAGATGCTGGACAAGGGCCTCTCTTTTTCATCCATCAAGATCCACGCCTCGGCTGTCTCTGCTCATTACAACACGGATCCACCAATTTTTTCTAATCCTTTGCTCAAACAATACCTCAGAGGGGCTAAAAACATAAGACCGCCCCGTAGAGCACCTACACCAACTTGGGACCTCAACTTTGTTTTGGAAAAGTTAACTCTACCTCCTTTTGAGCCAGCTAACACAGCAGAAATAAAATACATCTCTTGGAAAACTGCTCTGCTACTGGCAATTACATCAGCACAAAGAGTTTCAGAATTACAGGCACTAATGGCAGTGGAACCTTTCCTCATCTTCCACCAGGACAGGGTGTCTTTAAGAGCTAACCCTACGTTTATGCCAAAGGTGGTATCAAGTGTGGCTTTGAACCAAACTATTCACTTGCCAACTTTTTATCCAAAACCACAGAACAAAGGGGAGAAATTGCTACATTCTTTGGACATTCACAGACAGTTACGCTTCTACTTGGACAAAACCAAAGCTTTCAGAAAATCTGAGCAATTGGTAGCATACGCTGCAGGAGCACAGGGAAAAGCCATTTCAAAGCAGACTATTTCAAAATGATAGGACACTGTATATGTTTCTGCTATACCCACCATGGAAAACCTGTATCTAGCAGCATTAGATCTCACTCCACCAGGGCAACAGCCACTTCAACTGCCTACCTCAGAGGAGTACCTACCAAGGATATTTTGGAAGCAGCAACATGGAGTTATGTGCATACCTTCACCAAACATTACCATTTGCCTTTATACTCCAAATCCAGAGCTGGCTTCGCCACTGCTGTACTGCAGGGCCTTATAGCCACCTCTAATGCCTTATAGATCCAGCCTCCCAACCTCAGCTTTGGGATTCCACCCAAGTGTAATGACTGCAGCAGTGTAACACGTTAAACATAGTACAGTTTTGTACCTACCATAAATGTAGATGTTCGAGTGTTGACACTGCTGCAGTCCATTTTACCCTCCCTCCTTCCCCTCTTACTTTCTTGTACTTACCTAGGACATCTACCCTTTTTACCTATGGGGAGTAACCTAAAAATAGTTTGCTTTTCTTTTGTATTGTTTACTAGCAATTTGAATTGCCTACCTATTTGTGGGCACCTGACATCTGGGGCAAGAAAAACTGAAGAAAATGGTGTCGGCTGCATCTTATATACCCCTGTCGCACTGACATCAGGGAGGAGGTGACAGCAACTGACGCCGGACCAAGACTTTGGAACTCTGGCCGACTGCGGGACTGCCTGACGGCAGGATAACTCAAGTGTAATGACTGCAGCAGTGTCAACACTCGAACATCTACATTTATGGTAGGTACAAAACTGTACTTTTTCTTACATTTCTGAGGCAAGCATACAAATCATATTACTATTCACAAATGACAAAGAATTATTTACAAAATTCTAGCTGGCTGGCTGGGCTGGCAGCCTTCACACGAGGCAAGAGGTGTCTCATTCACCCTCACATATTCACATTTCATCTGACACTTTTGGTGATAGTGTTTTGGTTTTTTTTTTCAGGCACCAGTTTTCTGATGACATGCTTCAGGTATTGCAGAAGGCTAGAAAACTCGCTGCTAGAAAATCCTGTGTGGTTAAATGGAAGAGGTTTTCTAATTGGTGTCTCGGGCATGACCAGGACCCTTTTTTGTGGAGGTTCCTATGATATTTTTGTATTTATCTGAATTTCTTAATTCTGGTTTGGCATATTCTTCTTTTAAAGTACATTTGTCAACCATTTTTGCCTGTTTGCTTTTGAGTCCACCTTTTGCTCGTAGTTTTGAAGTCAAACAATTCCTGAAAGGCGTCCTTCATATCAGACCCCCAAGAAAGCCTATGCTTTCTTCTTGGGACCTTAACTTTGTTCTTGAAACAGTGTCTTAGTCCCCTTTTAAGCCTGCCTATTCCCTGTAACATTGTATATGGAAGACTGTATTGTTGGGAGCTCTTTTCTGCCAAGAGAGTTTCTGAACTCCAAACCCTGATAGCAGTTCTCTTTGGCAAACAAAAAAAAAAAAAAAAGTTGTTAATGATTTTCCTTGAATCAGTCTATTCATCTTCCCTCCTTTTTTTTCTTTTCCATAGTCTGCTAGTGAGGAGGTACTACACATCTTTGATTTTCATAGACAGCTCAGATATTGCTTAGATAAGATAAAATGCATCAGAAAATCTGAACAACTTTATTTTCTTTCATGCCAGGAAATTGGATTTGGCAGTGTCTAGGCAAACCATCTCATCCTGGATCTCCAAGGGCATTTATTTTTGTTCTTTTCCTAGCGAGCAGCTTTCCTCTTGTGGTCATGCTAATTCTTCCAGGGAAGTAGCTTATTCTGGTGCTTTTTTCAAGGGTCTGGATACTAGATCCATCTTGGAAGCTGCTACTTGGTCTTCTGTTCACACTTTTTTACCAAGCTTTATAAATTGGATGTCATTTGCATGGCAAGGTTTGCCAGGGCTGTCCTTGGGTTTGTGGAAGGCTCTTCTCTGCCTCTCCCCCTCCAATACTTTTCAGTAGCTTTTGTATTTTGTCAAGAATTAAGAGTGCTGCAACAGTGATAAGGAAGGTCATAATAAAGTTGTTTAAGAACTTAGCATAACAGTAGATGTCTTCCTTAGTGTTGCAGTATTTGGTCCCTCTCTCTGCCCCCTTTTATTTTCTGTTGCCCTACTGCTGGCTGATAGATACCTTGTTACATCCTTATCTCCTCCTTTTTTCCATCCTGGATGGGCATGCTGCTGTTTTCTCTGGGGTTGCTCTGGTTCTCCTGGGGCACTTCAGTTTTGAGGATTTGGCATCCTTACTGCACATATATGTACCTTATGCTTTGTGCATAGGACATCATACATCTGATGTAAGATACCAGGGAGGTGTAAAGGCTTTGGTATGCTGGCTGGACGTTGGACTATCCTCTGCAGGATATCCCAAGAAAAAAGAATACTGTAGTAGTGAGAAGTAGGAGATTTCTGTTACGAAAAAGTCTTACACAACTGCATTTTCTGGGATGTTAAATCTACATCTTTACCAGCTAGAAATAAAGTACTGGTTCACTTCCCTGATGGACAAAGAAGGCAAGGTACTAGGCAGATTTCATAATGGAGTGTTTTTTCTTCCATTTTTGGTGCACAGAATTCTTAACTAGCACATATGGTAGTTTCTTCTGTTTTGTCCAGGCAGTTTGAGGGAATTATTTGCCACATTTCCTTCAAAAGGTAGTCCATTTTGTGGGATTCAGATAGGAACTACCTTCTGAAGGAAATAAAATAATTTCTTGGGAATCTGATTGGATTTGCCACATTTCCTTCAATAGGTAGTTCCTATCTAAATCCTATTGTTTCTAATCTTTATCAAGTATCTGTTGTTGAAGTCTTGTGTATAACTGTGCCGATACTTTTTCTAGGGCCACTGCTATTACTGCTGCTATGTTGAGTTATGCCTGAAAACTTAACCAAAACGTCTGATGTTGTCTTTTTTTGTCCATTCCTTAACCATTTTTTTTGGAGGGGGGGGGGTGTCTCTTATCTGACTTCAGCCACTTCTATAGACTTTGGCTCCATGAACTTCCCTTACCCATAACCCTCCTGTTTAGATTGAACTACCTCAGATCAAATTTGCCACTTCAGTGAATGGACCTGGTCCACTGCAACTCAGGCACAGTGAGTAGGATAACTGTTTAGATATTTTATTGGTATTCTTCATTCTTGTTTCTGCTTCCCCTCTCTTTTAAGTGTTACACACAGATACACGCAAAAAAAAAGTTTTTGTACTTTTGTTCTTTCCATCTAGCTAACAGGCCTCATGCCATTTCTAGTGTTTTTCCCTTTTTTATAGAGTTACCCATCAAAGGAACCTGTTTGTTACCATTGCTGGTAACTCTTCTCTGCCTTTCCACTCCTTTTATTGGTCATCTTTTCTTCCCTCTCTATCTCTTCTTTTCTTCAACATGTCCGAAGATCCTACCAGATGCAAAAAATTGCACCTCCTGTAAGCATAAAATTTTCAATTATGATGCCCACCAGAAGTATGTGTATTGTCTGTGCTTGGCCCGTTTGGATGTTGACTGTGACGTTTGTGCAGGGTTTAATCATCAGGCATTGGTTGAACACCACAACAAACTTGTACTTGAGGGTTTATTACCCTCTACATCTTCTGCATTGTCTACTGGAGCTTCCCCTCCTTCCAAAAAGCCTTCCAAGGAGACTGAGTGGGATTGATTAACAAAGAGTAAAATGGCTAGGAAACAATCCCCTCATCTTTCTTCCTCGTCTGTCTCAGGTTATGTTCCACCCGAAAATATCCCCAGACCTTTGAATCCACCTGGATTTTCGGATCTGACAAGATCAAAATCTCTGACTCATTGATCTTCCACATTCACCCCAGAGCCAATACCCTTTCAGATCCATTCTCCATTCTTATAGGAGACCCCTCAAAGAACTTTCAGACCATTTTCTATCTCATCTCTCAGGTCATGTAGGAGCCTAACCAAAGCAGATGTGGGCAGTATAATAAAGAAGTTACTCTGGGCTCAGATTCAGTTGGGAATTTTACTGTCTGTCTCCCATCAGATCTGTGAGCCTGTGCCAGCCCCAACCCAACCGTTTACTCCTACTCTTTGACCTTTTGGTTTTGGAGCCGTCGGACCCAAGATTTCTTTGTTTTTCTGTGTCAGATCCGAAGGCCTGGCTCCTTCAACTCCACTGACATCTCTAATCCAGTCAGCACAAACTCTGAAAGAGCTGGAGAGATCTCGGAGCTGAAGTGTCTGCACCAGATCTTTGAGGTTGGGTTCGACTCTGATGCCCTTAGTGTTGCCTGTTCCTCTCAGAGCCATGGTGTTGGACAGCTCAGCCCTGACCTCTGCTTCAAGACTTTAGAGTCATGGTCATGCGCTGAGTCGACCTGAGCAGTTGTCCTTTTCTGCCACCAAGATGGCCCTTGCTTCTCCCATGTCTTCTGCCTTCAAGGTAGTGAGGAAAGCTTTTTCCACCACCATCCTGGGCAAGACTTGTTTGCCTCCCTTGGGTCCACTCCTTCCACAACTGTCTGCCTTGGCCCCTGATCCTCTGTATCCTGTCCCGTTGGGCCAGCCAGCAAATACAAGCCTTTAGACCGTCCTTATTCAGGTCTCTGTTTACACTTCCAAGTCCTGTCTGGAGCATTCCACCAGAAACCCTCTTGGAAGCTTGCATGCAAGAGGGGGCACTTAGATTCCCACAAGAATCCCTGACAGAAGACACTGATTTCTATGAAAGGGAAGGGTCACCCAGAACACCCCTTGAATATATTTCCTTTGGTGAAAAACTTACAAAGTTTTGAGACAGAAAGGTGGTTGGTCTTCTAACCCCCCTCCTAAGAGGAGTCTGTATTTCTCGAGACTTTTGGAGCTGCCTCCGCTATGTCTTAGATATTCCTATTGGTGGATGAGATGGTGGACCTTATCTTCCACTGGGCCAAGAAGGATGCAGATGTCACGGAGCCAATCCCCAAAAGACCTGACAAATACCTGGTTGTATCAAAGAATAGGGCCCACTGGAGCAAGGGTCCCCCAGTAGATGCTACGGTGGTAAGAACAGCCACCAAGAAAGAACTTGCTGATCAAAGTTCTAGTGCCTTTTCCCCCGGTAGAGAGTCCAGGGCATTGGGCAGATTTAGGAAGCATGTTTACGTATCGGCGACCTTCACTGTCAGGTTGAGTTTTCCAGTGCTGTATCGGGTCCATGTCTGCGGAGGGCAAGAAGATTGTTTTTTCGCAACTGGCCACCATGCAGTCCCTATTGAATGCTTTTATGAAGCTCATTTCCCATAACTAAGGTGCTTCGAGAGCCGTTGGTAAAGGAATTGATGTGAGACTGCACACCTGGATCACCTCTGTGATTTTTACGGAGCCTTTCAGGTTGTCATTGACCAGTTCTCATTTTGATGGATCTATGTTATTCGGCCCCAAGATTAAAGACACTCTATCTAGGAGTGAACAAAATGGACAGATTTTATCTGCGATGGGGATAAGTTTTTCTCTCTCCAAACTACTTTTTCCTGAAACTGGAGACGTGGTGCGAAAATGTGGTTCTGTAAGCTCCAAGGCTTTTTATAGGACTCCTATGGGGACAAGTCTCTCTCTGTGTCAGAGGGTGGAACTTCAGTGGCAGACAAAGCCCTTGTGGCAGAGGCGGCCCTCAAAACCAGCGTTTCAGGAGGGCTTCAAAGAGAAAGTAACTAAAAGGTTGCCTGACTGCTGCAATCTGGAGGCAGAAGGGGGGGTGATTATCCCTGCACCTAGAAATCTGAACAGCAGTAACCAAAGACACTTGGGTGCAGTGGGTTATTTCCAGAAGTTATTACATACCATTTTCCCTACAGCCCACACAAACCTTAAAAACTTCCAGACATTCCACCCAGCCAGGAGAAAGCAGCAGCTACAGAAATAGAAAAACTCCTGCCAAAGAGCCATCAAAATGGTTCCCCCAGACCAGCTAGGATTCAGAACTTACTCGAGGTTCTTTTTGGTGCCAGAGAAAAACTGGGACAAACTCTGTCTTGGATATTTACAGTTTAAACCAGTATGTGAAATACTTCAGGTTCTGAATGGTCATGGTTCAGTCCATTCTACTGCTATTGTGCAAGGATGATTGGATGTTCTCGATAGATCTCCAGGATGCATACTACATCAAAATAGACGGGTGCTCCGGGAAATACTTATGCTTTGGGCTGGGAGCCATTCACTGCCAGTTCAGGGCCTTAGCCTTTGGTCTCACTATAATGCCCAGGGTGTTCAGCAAATGGATGGCAGTGGTAGCAGCTCACCTGAAACTGCTAGGATTCCAGGTGTTTCCATATCTCAACGACTGGCTCCTCTCTGCTCCCTCCAAGAGTCTACTGATGTCTTCATTTGGCCATTACAGTGAACTACGCCAAGTCTCGGCTCCCTCTCCCACTCAAGTCTTGGAGTTTATTGGTGCTGGTCTGGATATAATGTCACAAATTGCAAGATTACCCAGACAAGAATATACACTTGACAGAGTTAAGCATACCACATCCTCTCTCTTTTCTCTTCCCGACAGTGAAACTGATGTTAGAACTCCTTGGATCTGTCAGCTTCCATAACTCTAGTGCCCCAAGCAAGGTAGTATATGAGGGCACTGCAGTGGACGCTTGTAGTGCAGTGGTGAATAAGACACCCCCTGTCCATGCCAGTTTGTAATCCAAACATTTGCTTGGAACAGACAGCATGGTGGATTATCACAGAAGTTTTTTGAGGCCGCCCTTTTATTCTTCCTCAACCTATGGCTGCAGTGACTATGGATGCCTCCCAACTAGGGTTGGGGGGTATTGGGAAGGACTCTTCAAGGTACTTAGTCCCTCGTAGAGGCCAGTCTTCCAATAGTGTCCTGGAAAGGAGAGCAGTCCAACTAGCATTGCAGCAATTTCACGATGCTCTCCCTCCAGGGGTGATTGCCATCCCGAGTAACAATATGTCTGTAATCTGGTACAAGCAGGCAGAAACCAGATCCTGTCCTCTTTGTCAAGAAGCTCTTAGAGGTTGGAAGCGGCTGATCTCTTCTGGCAGTTTTCTTTGGCAGCACATATCCCAGGGAAGTCCAGTGTGTTAGCAGGCAAACTGAACAGGTCCGTCTTATTCCCACAAGTGGTGTCTGAATTCTGTGGTAGCGGAATATTTTCATCATTGGAACCAACAGTACTGCGATCTCTTTACTTCCCCTCTCATGTCCAAATGCAGCAGGTACTTTGCTCTGATCCCCCTAGAGGGGGGAGTCTCTGAAAGACCCATGATTGTCCCTCCGGGCTCCTATACTGATTTCCTCCTACCCCTCTAATTCACAAATTTCTGCAGAAAGCATCTCACTGGAAGGGCAGAGTAATCCTCATTGCTGCATTCTGGCCTCAACAAGTATGGTTCCCTTCCTGTGGCCTCATCTGGCGCACCCTGTTTGGATGTTGGATCCCAACCAGGATCTTCTCTCTCATCCATAAGGGATGACCCACCCAGACATTTGGTCTCTCAAACTGACCACATAGCTTCTCCACTTCTAATGATGTCTGGACAGTCCAGGTTTTCTTCCCTGGTTAAACTTACCCTCATACCCCCTTAGAAGAATTCTACAAGGAAGGTATACAAGAGCAAATGGGAAAAAAAGATTCTCCCTTTGGGATGTCCTGAAGCAATTAGACTCTCTTTTTGGCACCTATTTCAGCTATTCTAGATTTTTTTTCCTTCCATTTTTAATAGTGGTACTAGTTATTCTACTGTTAAGATATAACTTGCAGCTGTCTCAATTTTTCATGTAGGATATAACTATTCCTCCCTGGCATAATGTAGATTATGCAAAGCCATTTTCAAAGGTAACTTCTTACTCTGACCCCCTATTAAGGATCCTACGCCACCATGAGATTTAAGTATAGTACTTCAAACCGTGACTTGGCTCCTCTTTGAACCAGCTGCCGATGTTGACTTAGTTTTTGTCTTGGGAAAACTATTTTTCTGGTCATGATCACTTCAGCTAGACTGGTATCAGAACTCCGAGCTCTTTCCTCTAGGCCACCATATCTAATTTTTCACAAGGACTGTTTCTTTCTCCATACTAACCCTTCATTTGCACCTAAAGGTGGCTTTAGAATCTTCTATAAATCGGTCATTCAACCTTCCTGTTTTCTTTCCAGATTTTTCCATCAAAGGATGGTACGTGCAGCACCTTTTGGATGTTCATAGACAACTCTGATTCTGTCTTCACAGAAAGAAAGATTTCAGGAAATCTGACCAGCTAACATCCTTTTTCAGAGTCAGACTAGGTAAATCAGTTTCGGAGTTGACCTTGGACAAATGACTCACTGATTGCATTTCTTTTGTGTATAAGGAAAATGGATCGACTCTCCTTAAACCTGCTAAGGATTATTCCACTATATCTGTGGCCATATCTCCGACTTCTGGTCTAAAGCTTCTGTAGATGATATATGTGCAACTGCCACTTGGTCCAACACTCCTACCTTTATTGGTCACTATTAATTGGACATTCTTTCTAGAAACAGAGAAGCATTTGGCTCCACTGTACCCTTCCTTGAGGTCACCCTTGGGTTTCTCTAGCTAGGGACTCTGCCTCAGTGGTTGAGGAGTAGATGAAAAAGACCAGATATAATCATCATAGCTATACGCCTGTGTTGTCATTCGTTCGTTAAACTCCTGCTGTCCAACCATCTTCCTATGGAAGTTTTTATTACTTGGTCTCGTAGTTTAACCTGAGGTGTGTCATATTGCCTGGCTGTTTATGAACTCCAGTCCTTTATTCCTCCTCTTTTTCTTTTTTTAGAATGGTATTGTATTGGTAATTATAATGTGTTATTACTCACTATTGTGCTAGGGATGGTAATTTGGGCTGAGTAGAGGGAAGACACAGTCTGAGGGAGTACAAGCTAAACAGGAAGATTATGGGTAAGGGGAGGAGCTTGAGCTATGGTGTCATAGTCTATAGAAGTGTCTGAAGTCAGAGCCAAGAATTTCCCTCAATCAGTTGAAGGATGAAAACAGACAACATAGATGCATTGTTAGGGTGAGCACATAACTTTTGTTTTTGTTTGGGCTGTCTACTGCCTATGTCTTCAAACAATTTGATGAAAGTAGGAAATTAATTCAGACAGTTTCTTTGATTTTTAAAGCCTCCCCCCTTATAAATCTCCCAGATCCTCTTCTCCTTAAAAAAAAAAAAAAAAAAGTGAATATACCAGCATTTCCTCTACCTCCCCTTATCTCGCATAATCATTCCCAGAATCTGTCTCTTTCCCCTTTTGGAAGCTAATTCATTTAGACTCTTCGGTGTTAAAAGTAGAGTTATGGATGGCCCTGGTTACCAAAAAAAATCCTTCCACGGAATTGTTTCATCTGTTTTTTCAACACCCTTTCATGCTAGGAGCCCTATTAAAGGGGAAGAATCTTCTATTCCCGAATGTTTCTGGTATCATAGAAGAACCTTCTTGGAGACAAGTTTTAAGTCTCTCCTTTCTCAATCCATGTGTGAAAGTCTTAAGATATTGACCCTTTAGAGTCTGTTCCCTCATCCCATCAGGAAGTTTTATGGTAACATGAGTTCTAAAAGAAGCTTATCACATTCCTGTAGCTTTAGGCTTCAGGAAATTTCTCAAATTCTATGTATGGGTCGCATTATTAGTTCTTTGCAGTATCCTTTTTATTTACAGCTCCCAGGTTCTTTACAAAGTATCTAGTGTCTGTGATACCTCATTGCTTATATACAGCTCAGCAAGCTCATGCCTGGTGCCCTGCAGAGTTCTACAGCAGCAGAGAGACAAAAGAGAGACTTTGGAGAGATTAAGTATCATTTTTCTGCATTTTCTTGCTACCTTTAGCTAATTCCGCCTAAAACGCCAAATTTGTACGGTTTCTGTGATTTAAAAAGCTTGTTTCAGCTACATATTGTACTTATTTTACTGCCTGCACTTTAACAAAGTCGTTCTTGTGTTTAAATTACCTGTTTAACTGTTGTAGGCTCCACACTCAAGTGTGATAGCCATTTCTATGCATTTAAAGTGTTTTTTGATTGTATCTGCTTTATTTTCTGAAGAAAAAAAAAATACTTGTTTTCCTGCCTTTATAAGCTAATATAGTCCAGTTTTCAGGTTAGTGCTGAATTCAGGGCTGTGTTACAAGATGTTCATTGTGTTACACTGCTGCAGTCATTACACTTGGGTTATCCTGCCGTCAGGCAGTTCCCCAGTCGGCCTGAGTTCCAAAGTCTTGGTCCGGTGTCGGTTGCTGTCGCCTCCTCCCTGACGTCAGTGCGATAGGGGTATGTAAGATGCAGCCGACGCCATTTTCTTCAGTCTTTCTTGCCGCGAGGTGCCCGAAGCAAAACCAGTTCGCAAGTGCCGGTCGGCTGTCTCCTGAGATTTTCATTCCAAATCCAGAACCGAAGTCTTCTACAAAGCTAAGTACCCTGTTGGGGAAACTTTTTCTTGCCTCAGACCGATGTCAGTAAAAGTTAATAACTTTATTTCTTGTGGGAAGCAAATACCTCATATGGATTTCCATTCCTATTGTATCCCATGCTTAGGCCCTGACCACGACGTCACTGGTTGTCGGTTTTGTGCTAGGTTTAACAAACGCACTATTAAACGTCGGTTTGATTTTGCCCGACATTATTTTGGTAGAAAATTCAACTATACCATGCAGTCAGAACTTCCGACGACCGGAATACACAAAAAGTGCAAAGACAAGGATAGGCATCAGAGGCCCAAAACTGACGACGAAGCCTCTTCTAAGCCAGTCGCCGGTTCTCTGGTTTTCAGCGAGGCGCCTTCGCAGCCCCTGATGACCGCTTCTGTAGAACCACAAGCCACATCTGACTCCCACGTGGAGATGGCAGGCCATCGGACGCACAAGTTCTTCAGCCTACCAAGACTAACCTTTCAGAGGGATCCGGAGTAGCTGAGCAAGCCACAGCTACAGAGGGTGTCTTCAGACCTACTCAGTTAAGCATTAAACCCTCAGCTAAGTCTAAGCCTCCTTTAAAGTCAAGAAAACAAATACAGCATTCTCCAAGTCAGGCCTCCATGCCTAAGAAACAAATGCTCAAAATGGCCGAAGACGTAATCACTCTGATCAGGGGGTCCCATCCCCCTCCTGATAAAAGGCCTAGACAGGATGCAGACTACGACTCATCCGACTAAGTGTCCATCTCATCTGATTCATCCTCAGACCTAGGATACTCCTTACCCCCTTATGAGGATTCTGATGCTGAGGAATCTGTTCCATCAGCCTCTCCACCTGAGGACTACTCCTTTGGGGAAACCCTACATACGATGAGGGGGCATTTCCACTGGGAAGGCCAGGATTATTCAGAATCCAGAAAAGGCTCAGACTTCCTTTTATTACCTCAGCACAGACCCCTTGCTCTTCCGCCAGTGTTAGATATTGTGGATGATGTGTATACTGAATTCAGCTTAAGTTCTGATTCCTTACCTCCAGCCCCTGTTAAACCTGACAGATACTACAGAGTCCCTGACTCACATAAATTTTTGTATAAAAGCCCTGTAGCTGACCCTGAAACTATTTCTCAGGGACCCAAAGGAGTTAAGGCCTCATCAGCCAAGAATCCAGTTCCTTCTGATAGAGATTCCAGAGCATTAGACAGATGGGGAAAGAAAGTATATACGTCTGCAACTTTAGCAATGAGAGCCTTACATTGCCAGTTTCACATGCTAAAATATCAGCAATTTTTACTGTCTCAGTTAAAACAAAAAATGCTTCCAGAATCAGATCCTCCTAATTTTAAAGAAATGCAGGATTTATTGCATACAGCTGAACAAGTGGGATAACATACTTTGCAATGTCGTTTTGATTCTCTACAGGCCTCCTGCAGAGCAGCAGTTACAGGCTCTGTTATTAGAAGACATGCTTGGTTAAAAGAACATACGTTACCAGATCATGTTAAAGCAAAATTATTGGATGCACCTTTACAGCAATATGTGTTATTTGGAGTTAAGGCAGAAGAGGTACTAAAGAAAATGGAGGATAAGTCAAAATCTATGCAAACGGTGAAGCATTTCTTACAGGTTCAGCCTCCTAGATTTAGCAGAAACTGGCCAAATAAGAATTGGTCCTTTCCAATTACAGACAGACTACAAAGGGGAAGATACAGACGTCTAAGAGGTAGAGGTCAAACACAAGGTACTTACAGGCCTCGACAATGGGTTGCATCAGGCCAGAAAGAAGGGGAAGACAGACCCCAACCATATAAAAAACCGCTCCAATGACTTCCCACTACAGCTGCCAAACAAATCCTTATTGGCAGCCCCCTTGGGAAGAAAGCTGGCACTCTTCTACCCACAATTGGCAAATGATCACCAAAGACAAATGGGTTCTCAATATTGTAATGTGAGAGTGTTCAATCTCGCCGTTTGTTCTTACACACGAGTTCGGAGCCGATCCTCGGCTCCGAGTCGGCCACATCGCAAAGCTCTGCATCTCAGAGAAGCTCGAGACCAGACTATATCCCATAATCCTCCCTGCCATTACTCAGATCTAGTTTGCCGCTGCAACAGATCGGATCGAGGAGAGCTCGAACCAGAGGAGAATTTGCTAATTTTTTGCTATATTTCAGATAAGCTACTTTCCTTTTTTTGTAAAAAAGTTTCTAAAAGTTAGTTATAGTATAGGAAGTGTGTGTTTGTGTGTTATTAATATAATAATTGTACAATATTATTCTTAAGGCTCTTTTTGTGGCCTACCCTTTTTTCTCTTGGTGTGGTTTCTTGAGTGTTCTTTCTACACTTTATATAAATATTCACTTTATATATAGATATACATATATAGAAGTTAGTTAGTTAGTTTTTTTTTGTCAAATTAAACCTAGTAGAGTGTCTTTTACTTCTACCAGTCATGTCGGAAAAAGCCAAATCTGGCTTTAAAAGATGTCAGTGTGGGCAGAAAATGTCCATCACTGACAACCACGCGTCCTGCGTTTAGTGTCTTGGCCCTCTCCACCTGCAAGAGGATTGCTCTATATGTCACTCCTTCAGCAGAAGGGTCATGACAGATAGACGCAGGAAGCTTTTATAGATAGAGGGTTGCTTAAGCCTGCCTTTCAGGATGCTTTAGACAAATTGGACCAGGCTTCTAAGTCCTCGAAGGGGTCGAAGATGTCGGAGCCCATGTCATCGGCTCCGAGTTCATCTTCGAAGGTTCGTTCACCGGTTCCACAGACCTCGGGACCGAGCGTCGAACGTTTATCTTTCACTGAGCCCCAGATCTTGGAACCGGTGTCGGAGCTTCCGCCACCGTCCATTCTTCGGTCGGTGCCATCTTCGGCTCCTTCAACCCATTCTTCCAGACCGTTATCTGAGACAGATGTGGATCGTGTCGTGCAGAAACTCATGGAAAACACTGCCCTTTCCAAGTTGATTGCAGTTTCCTCCCAATTGGTGTTGAAACTAGAAGGCCTCCCCATGTCTCCAACAGGTCCTCCTTCGAGACCCATCTAGTTTTCGGAGCCGGGAGAGGATGAGCTGATGATAGTGGAGCCCTCGGTGCCGAAACCGTCCATTGCATGATTGACACCATTGACTTTGACTCCTTCGGAACCTGTAGGTGAGTCGCGGAGCTGACTGTCTCTCCTCGGTTCTGGGACTGAGAGTCGTACCGACCTTTCGGTGCCGACTCTCCCTCTCGGGGCCTCGGTGCAGATTGGCTCAGCTCCGTCCTCGGGGTCGGGGCCCACGGCCCCCGTGTCTGGGACGCGTCCGTGTTTTTCGGAACCGGGGGAGTCCTCGGCCCGGGGTTCAGGGGCTTTTGACCTTATGAGGAAGGTATTGTCTGCACAGACAACCACTTCATCAGAGGCATCTTCTCCTTCCCCTAAAGGGCCGCTTTCTGTTTCTGCCCCCACGACCTATCCAAAGCGTAGAGCCCCATTGCCTCAGCCACCCCCAGAGGGTTCCCCCTGTTCCTTGGAGGCCTCACCGGAAGCCCCCTCTGATGAGGTCCCGAGGAAAAGATTGTGCAAGAGGAGGCACATAGATTCCCCGCAGGAATCTCTAACGTCTGACACCGACTTGGATGAGGCAGAGGGGTCCCCAAAATCCCCCACTGAGGATGTGTCATTTGCGGACATCCTGGAGATCTTAAAACAGAGGGTGATTGGCAGTCCCTAGTCCCCACTGAGGGCAGTCGGTGCTGCTGAAGGCTTTTGGGGCTCAACCTTCTACCTCCTGGGTGACTCCCCTTGATGAATTAATGGAATTGATTGCTCGAAGGCGTGAGACACCGGACACAGTGGAACCAGTTCCTAAAACCAAACAAATTTATCACCGCCCCCAGGACAACACTTATCTCACCAAGGGAGTTCCAGTCGACGCTATGGTGGTGGCAGCCACAAAAAGGAGATGTCTGAGTCTTCCTCATCTGTTCATCCTCCTAATAAGGATTCTAGGACTATGGACAGATACGGGAAGCGCGTTTTTAGTTCAGCGACTTTTTCCATGCGTTCGCTAAACTATTTGACACATTTCACATGTCTGCAGAGGGATCTCATCAAGGAGCTGACAGATACCCCCCAGGGTAACACAGATGCTGCTGTTTCAGATAAGGTAACAGCACAACTTAACACCCTTACCTCCATAGTAAACTCATCCATGAGGCTCATTTCGTATGTGGCCGAAGGATCGAGTAGAGCTGCAGCTTCAGCGATTGCTCTACGAAGACAATCCTGGATGCGGCTGTGCTCCTTTGCAAAAGCCTTCAAGTCTTCCTTTGCCAATGCCCCCTTTGATGGTGCCACACTCTTCGGGCCCAAGGTGAAGGAGACTGACTCGGTTTGAGCAAGAGGGAAAGACCCTGTCTGCTGTCGGGGTCCGTTTTTCCGCTCCAACTCGACCGTACCCCAAAGTGCAACAAGGCGGAAAAATGTGGTTCCGTAAGACTCGGGGATCTTTCCAAGCCACACAGAGTGATGCCCCCTCCAGAGGCAGGGGAGGGTAGAAATGGAAGACGCCGCCCCAGCGGCAGAGGGGGTCCGCATAACCAAGGCGACAGGGATACCATCCCTGGGAAGCCTTTCCAGCACCCCTGAACGGAGGCCCGGCTGTCCTACTCTGGAGGCAGTCAGGGGTCGCTTGGCTTTATACCCACAGGCCTGGCTAAATATTACCTCGGATTCCTGGGTAAAAAGCATTGTAACCAGAGGATACAAAATCCCCTTCATATCAACTCCACCCCAACAAATAAGGTTTCCAGATGTGCCACCCCATCTGTGAAGCCCAGCAGCAATAGAAATTTCAAAGCTGCTCAAAAAAAGAGTCATCCAACCAGTCCAGGCGGACCAAAGAGGATCCGGAACTTACTCAAGGTTCTTTTTAGTTCCGAAAAAGACAGGGGACTGGAGACCGATTTTAGATCTCCGCAATCTCAACACCTTCGTGAAGAAGGAAAAGTTCCGGATGGTCACGCTTCAATCGATCATTCCATTTTTACAGAAGGACGATTGGATGTGCTCGATAGATCTCAAAGACGCGTACTACCACATCAAAATGGCCAGACCGTCCAGAGATCACCTGCGCTTCCGGCTGGGAGCCAGTCACTTTCAGTTTCGAGCTCTGCCCTTTGGACTCACCTCAGCCCACAGGGTATTCACCAAATGCATGGCAGTGGTTGCGTCTCACTTGAGACGACAAGGATTCCAGGTGTTTCCCTATCTAGATGACTGGCTCCTCACCACCACCACCAAGCGTCGCCTCATACAAGTCAGAGACTACACAGTCGACCTTTGTTCCCACCTAGGGATTTCGATAAACTTTGAAAAATCTGCCTTATCGTCCTCACAGCATATTTCATTCATCAGAGCAGACCTAGATACACGATTAACACTGGTAAAGCTCCCTCCAATAAGGGCGTCATCCCTCAAACAACAGGTTCTTCTTCTACTACAGAGCAGGAAAGCCCCGGCCAAACTGGTGTTGAAGGTTTTGGGACTAATGGCAGCGTCCCTGATCGCAGTTCCTATGGGAAGATTACACATGAGGCTCCTCCAATGGCTGCTTTTCGTGCAGTGGTCGTTCCAGCAGTTACCCCTGGTGCACGAGATTCTGATAACAGACTCTTGCAGACGAGACCTCTCATGGTGGGTGTACAGTCAGGATCTCACTATGGGTCGTCTGTTTGTTCTACCCAATCCGACGGCCACAATAACCACGGACGCTTCCCTGATAGGGTGGGGGGGGTCTATTTCAGGGAAGAACAGTCCAAGGGGAATGGTCCAACATGGAGTACAGCCTGCACATAAATGTTCTGGAGCTGAGGGCGGTGTTCCTGGCGTTGCAACACTTCCAAGCCCTCTTACCTCTAGGAACAGTGGCAGTTCAGACGGACAACATGTCTGTCGTCTGGTACATAAACAAGCAAGGGGGAACCAGGTCTTACCCGTTATGCAGAGAGGCCATGAGAATTTGGCAATGGGCAGAGTCCACGGGTCGTTTTCTGATAGCAACGCACATCCTGGTCATCCAACGTCATTGCGGACAGGTTGAGCAGAGCCATCCTGTTACCTCACAAGTGGTCCCTCAATCCACAGATGGCGGAAAAGATCTTCCGCAGATGGGGCCAGCCTTGCTGCGATCTATTTGCTTCCCCGTTGAATGCAAAATGCAGAAGCTATTTTGCCCTTCTACCCCCTCCGGGGGATGTCCCCAGGGACGCACTGATACACGATTGGCCCCCGGGTCTCCTATATGCATTCCCACCTACCCCCTTGATTCCCAGATTTCTACAGAAAACCAGGAACCTGGAAAGGACAATAATACTCATAGCCCCATTCTGGCCTCGGCAGATATGGTTCCCCTTTCTTCGAGCCCATCAAACAGAGGAACAGTGGATTCTGGACGCAGTACCAGATCTACTGACCCATTCGTCGGGAGTTCCTCACCCATCTCTTCAATCCCTCAAACTAGCAGCTTGGCTGCTCCGCTTCCCTGCCTAGCCAGGTCTGATCTACTTTCTCCGGCAGTTCAACACATTCTGGTTGCCTCTCATAAAGCTTCCACTACAAAACTCTACAGGAGTAAAGGAAACTCTTTGTATACTGGGCGTCTAGCCAACACTTAGACCCCCTGGTAGCTCCTTTACATAAAGTATTGGAATTTTTATCTATCCTTTTTCACGAAGGAGCCTCTACTTCCACACTAAGCGTACAGTTGGCGGCCATATCGAACTTCCATATTGGTGAGGACGGTTCTCCCATTATGTCTCACAGACTTTGTAAGGCTTTTATGAAAGGAACCTTCCATCTTCGGCCACCCGTCAGGAAGCCTTTCTTTCCATGGAGTTTAAATTTGTTACGGTCACAACTCATGTTGCCACCCTTCGAACCTGCGTCGTCCTGCCTCCTAAAGTTCTTATCGTGGAAGACACTTTTTCTCGTAGCTGTTACTTCAGCTCGAAGAGCATCAGAGCTACAAGCATTATCGGTCAGACCACCTTACTTGATCTTTCACCGAGATGGTCTCTTTGCGTACAAATCCATCTTTCCTTCCAAAGGTATGTTCCGTCACAAATATTAACCAATCCATAGAACTCCCTACCTTTTTCAAGAACCATACTAATAAGTTGGAGTATATGCTGCACAAGTTGGATGTTCACAGGCAGTTAAGATTTTATTTGGATAGGACTAAAAGTTACAGGAAGACAGATCAGCTCTTTGTCGCGTTTGCAGACAATAAAAAGGGCATGGCAATTACAAAACGTACATTATCTAAATGGCTTGCTGATTGTATAGCCTTTGTATACTCTTAAGTCGAATCAGTCCTTACCTACCAAACCCAAGGCCCATTCTACCAGATCCGTTTCCACTTCCTTGGCTCATGCAGCTCGTTTGCCTTTGGACACGATTTGTGCAGCAGCCACGTGGTCTAAGCCACATACTTTCATCACTCATTATAGAGTTGACAAAGCCTCCAAAGACAGGACATCTTTTGGTTCCACTGTGCTTAGGAACGTTCTTCCATGAGTCACTTGGGGTGACGGAGCTAGGGATGCTACCCGTGTGTAAGAACAAATGGCGAGATTGAACACTCTCACATAAAGAAGTTATGTCCTTACCATAACGTTCCATGTGGAGTGTTCATCTCGCCTTTGTTCTTACATTCCCTCCCTTCCCTCCCTCACTTGTTTTGGAAGAACGGGTAGGACTAGACTCTGATTGAAATGTCTTAACCCCTTCCGGGCTATATTGTTCTGTGTATCATGGGGTATATGCTACTATCCTTAGTTATTTTGCTATGGTGAGAGAGTGTCTCTGGATGTCTGAGAGATTGTGTAGTTCTTGCACCTGAGGTATTGGTTTATCGGTCTGGTTTGTTTGCAAACTAGATCTGAGTAATGGCAGGGAGGATTGTGGGATATAGTCTGGTCTCGAGCTTCTCTGAGATGCAGAGCTTTGCGATGCGGCCGACTTGGAGCCGAGGATCGGCTCCGAACCCGTGTGTAAGAACAAAGGCGAGATGAACACTCCACATGGAACGTTATGGTAAGGACATAACTTCTTTTTTCAAGGTTACAGGTTCCACTTTCACACTCTGCCAAGGTTAAAAAGAATGCCAAATCTTCCACCAAATCAATGGGCAGAGGCTCAAAAACAAATGACAGCACTCATGGATATGAGAGCTATTCAAAAGGTACCATCACAGGAGTAAGGACAAAGATTTTACTCAAGACTCTTTCTGGTACCCAGAAAGGACAAAGCCTGGAGGCCCATTCTGGATCTTTCATCTCTAAACACTTACCTGGATGTTCCGAAATTCAAAATGTTGACATTACAGCAGCTTCTTCCCATGCTGGGCAAGAAAGCTTGGCTCGTGACTTTGGACCTCAATGAGGCATACCTGCATTTCCCTATCAGACAAAACTGCAGAAGATACCTCAGATTCATAGCGGGTTCAATGCACTACCAATTCTCTGCACAGCCCTTTGGCTTATCTACTGCGCCCAGGGTCTTCACAAGGTGCCTGGCACCAGTAATTGCATTTTGCAGACAGGAATTCAAATTTATCCATACCTGGATGACTGCTGATTCAAGCAGAGAGCAAGGACATTCTTCTAAAGCATCTGGAGTTTGTAAAAGTTAAGTTGCCTGGGGTACACAGTAAACGAAAAGAAATCAAAACTAGTGCCCTCACAAGAGATTATATTCCTGGGTGCCAACTTGAACACAATGGCTCAGATGGCTTATCTCACGCCAGACAAACAAGGACAACTGACTCAATACTTTCAATTGATGGCAACAAAGACCCAACTCCCTACAAGAAAAATTCTGCAGGCCTTGGGTTACATGGCATCTTGCATACTACTAATTCCATATGCCAGACTGCATATGAGGAAACTACAGTGGTACCTAAAGAATGTATGGTCTCAACACTGTCAAAGTTTGGAAACAGTTATACCACTGATCCCTTGCCTTCAACAGGAGTTTCATTGGTGGGCTCAAGCTTGTCACCTCAACAAGGGACAGCCTTTTACACAACCCACAGCCAGGCAAACACTGACAACAGATGCATTGGATTACGCCTGGGGAGCACACATGGCAGGCAAATGTATTCAGGGCACGTGGCCCGCAGAACAAAGGCATCTTCACATCAATCAAGAAAGAGATGCTAGCTGTACACAATGCGCTTATAGCCTTCAAGGACCTGCTGCATCCAGGACAACTACTACTAAAGACAGACAACACCACAGTTATGTGGTACATAAACAAGCAAGTGGGCACTCACTCCTACCCCCTATGCAGACAAGCTATGACCTTGTGGAACACAGCTATAAACCTTCAAGTTCATCTGCAAGCACAATTCCTGCCAGGAGACAAAAACACACTGGCAGACAACTTAAGCAGAAACATCATGGATCCCCACGAATGGGAGTTGAATCCACAAATATTCAGAATGATAACACAGAAATGGTGTAGCCCGGACATAGATCTGTTTGCATCCCCAATAAACTGCCAGCTACAAAAATTCTGCACAAGGAGTTACCATCCACAAGCATGGAAAGTGGATGTGCCCTCTCATTCAGTTGGGAGAACCTACAAGTATATGCTTTCCCACCACTTCCTCCCCTGCCAAAGGTACTCATAAAAGCCAGGCAGAAAGAGCCAAAGATGATCATGATTGCACCAGACTGGCCATGCCAGCACTGGTACCCAATCTTAAGGAGCTTAGCTCAAGAACCACCCTGGATTTTGCCTCAAAGCCCACATCTGCTGACTCAGCACAGCAAATAAATACTATACAGCCAGCTAAAGACCTTAAACCTAGCTGCATGGAAGATTCCTTAGTCAAGCAAGCAATGCCTCTCTCCAAAGCTGTTATGGATGTCATTCTGGAGGCCAGAAGGCCTAGTACCAGGAAAGCATATTCGGATAAATGAAAGAGATTCTGTGCCTGGAACCAAGCTCACAGCCTTGACCCTCTTGTCCCAAACTTTCCTCAGATACTACAACACTTAACTGAGATGCTGGACAAAGGACTCTCTTTTTCATCCATCAAGATCCACGCCTCTGCCATCTCTGCTCATTACAACACGGATCCATCAATTTTCTCTAATCCTCTGTTTAAAACAGTACCTCAGAGGGGCTAAAAACATAAGACCGCCCTGTAGAGCACCTACTCCAACTTGGGACCTCAACTTTGTTTTGGAGAAGCTAACTTTACCGCCTTTTGAGCCAGCCAGCATAGCAGAATTGAAATATATCTCTCGGAAAACTGCTCGGCTCCTGGCAATAACATCAGCACGAAGAGTTTCAGAATTACAGGCACTAATGGCAGTGGAACCTTTTCTCATTTTCCACCAGGACATGGTGTCCTTAAGACCTAAACCCTACTTTTATGCCAAAGGTGGTATCCAGTGTGGCTCTAAACCAAACTATTCACCTACCAACTTTTTATCCTAAACCACAGAATAAAGGGGAGAGACTACTGCACTCTTTGGACATTCACAGGCAGTTATGCTTCTACTTGGATAAAACCAAAGTTTTCAGAAAATCTGAACAATTACTGGTAGCATATGCTGCAGGAGCACAGGGAAAAGCCATTTCAAAACAGACCATCTCAAAATGGATAGGTCATTGTGTACGTTTCTGCAACACATACCATGGAAAACCTGTACCTAACAGCATTAGATCTCACTCCACCAGGGCAACAGCCACTTCAACTGCCTACCTCAGGGGAGTACCTACCAAGGATATTTTGGAAGCAGCATCTTGGAGTTCTGTACATACCTTCACCAAGCATTATCATCTGCCTCTATACTCTAAATCCAGAGCTGGCTTTGCCACTGCTGTACTGCAGGGCCTTATAGCCACCCCTAATGCCTTATAGAACCAGCCAGCCTTCCTCAGCTTTGGGATTCTACCCAAGTGTAATGACTGCAGCAGTGTAACACGATGAACATAGTGCAGTTTTGTACCTACCATAAATGTAGATGTTAGAGTGTATACACTGCTGCAGTCCAGGTTACCCTCCCTCCTTCCCCTCTTACTGGCTGGTACGTACCTATGTCTTCTACCCTTACTACCTATGGGGGAGTATTTGCTCGTAGCTGTAAGTTGTTTTTTTGCTTTTGTTATGTATGTTTTATTAGCAATTGGAATTGCCTATCTATTTAGAGGCACCTGACATCTGTGGCAAGAAAAACTGAAGAAAATGGCGTCTGCTGCATCTTGTATACCCCTGTCGCACTGACATCAGGGAGGAGGCGACAGCAACCGATGCCGGGCCAAGACTTTGGAACTCAGGCCGACTGGGGAACCGCCTGACTGCAGGATAACCCAAGTGTAATGACTGCAGTAGTGTATACACTCGAACATCTACATTTATGGTAGGTACAAAACTGTACTTGTCTGTGTTTGCCCATACCCTACTTGGATAGAAGGAAGCTTCTCTGTTCACCTGTGAGAGAGGGAAGCTTTGAGCAGCCTATCTGTCCCTGGAGGAGTGGTTTCAGCCCAGAAATTAGTTTATTGGCCATTTTAGGCTAATTTCTCTCTTTCATTTCTCTGCTATAAAACCCGCAATAGCGCGATTTGCGCGCCGGGCAGCTATGATTAGCTAGGGTGTAACTATTCCCAGCTCCACAAAGTCTACTCTTCAATTTTTCCCTTGGAACTAGACAAACTTTCAACTTAAACACTCAAACTATTCACTTCTCAGCCTGTCACTTGCTCAAAACTCATAGCAAGCACTAATAAACCTTTGCACTAGACCCTCCCCCCATACTGTAGAGGACAAGGCTCTCTATTCGACCTTACCAGCCAATCAGTAAAACAGCTCACTTTACCTATCTAGGCATGTCCAAAGGGCAGTTTCAGGTGTACTCTCGGGTCCAATTGGTGAATCTGGGCATTTTGAGGCAATGTTACAACTGCCTCATGTACACAGACAACACTCTCCTCCTACCACCAGACACTAATACATGCGAGAGATGCAATTATACAGCCAAACTGGAGGCTAAGCTCTCTCAACCCAAGACTGGACCAGACAGTCAATAGGAGAAGGAAATTGCTTGCATCACACCACCAGTCTCACATAGACCTATGAAACCAGCACCGGCAAAAAACACACATAAATATACGAAAACCTACTTGAAGGCTCTAAGTAAATATCTGCAAAAGCAATAGAGACCTCCAAAGCAGATATCCAAGCAACTTCCAACACATACTATGAAACACATACTTCACAAAACCAGTGTGCCACGCAATCACAGCCCTTAAGGCAAAATAACATACCCAACACACTAGTAATAGGCGAGACTATAGTCAGGCACACTGAAGTCCCACTCACTAGGCTGAACAAGGAGAAGGTTACTGCTAGCTGCCTGTCAAGTGCCAGGATCCACCACATAACACAAGCACTCGGGTCACTCCAGAACAAGTACAAATCTGACTCTGTCATTGTCCATGTTGGTGTGAATGACCTGAGCCGTACCTCCCTGGACTACATGAAAAGAGACATGGAAGAGCTCTTTGATCATATAGCCCAGGCTGGTATGACCCTGACTAGCATCCTGCCCTCACCAAGAATGATACCACGGTATAAAGAAATAAATCATCAATTTCAACAATTGGCTAAGCTTCTGGTGTCATTCAAAGGGGATCCAGTGTCTGTCAGCCTGGGATGACATGCTTGATGAGCTATGCTGCTTCGCTAGAGACGGCTTGCACCTGTCACCCTTAGGCTTTCGAATACTGACCAAGGCTCTTGCCACACCCATAGTGCCTTTTTTAGGCAAGGCTCAAAAGACAAAACCCACCGCCGTAAATAGCACAAGTAACAAAAAACTGAGGGTAATGCTACTCAGTGCCAGATGTCTCAACCTCAAACGCACTCAAGGTACTCCTCAGTATGGAGAAAATTGATGTATGTGTAGTAACAGAAACCTGGTTTAAGGCACCAGAGAGCACCCCCAGCACTACCAGGCTACAACTCATACCATACATTTCAGCCACAAAACCTGGACAGAAATACAAAAAGCGGGGGCATATCCATATTCATCAAGGAGATACCCACACCTCCAGGTTAGTGGCACAGCACGATGCTTCAGAGATCATCCACGTACAACTAACAATGGGCAGAACTGCAATTCAAATTGTAGCTTGCTACAGATTACCCACCATGTCCCAAGACCCCCATTCTGCATTTCTGGAAACACTGGAAAACATAAAGGTCCTACCAAACCCCCTGATATTGGGTGATTTCAATTACCCAAACATTAACTGGGAGAACTAAACAAGTACTAACTCCCTTGCCCAACATTTCCTGGATTTATAAGCTCAAATGCCCTGGATCAACTCGTCAATACCCCCACCTCAGGTGACAACATATTGGACCTGGTCATCACCAACTTGGGCAGCCTGTGTTCCACACAGGAGGTCAACCCCTCGCTGGTTAGATCTGACCATAACCTAATCACTCTGGATATCCACATTCTGCCCCCCCCCGGTCAAAGAAACCACCGTGAAAAACTTTTCAAAAGCAAACTTCACATTACTTAAGACCGAGGTGGAAAGTTTCAAATCCCCCATGGTAAAGGATAACGCTGCCCAAGCTGCAAAATTCTTTACTAATGCACTCTACGAGCACCAACAAGAATGTATGGATCATGCTATCCCAAGCAAAACCAAGACTAATTTTTCCAAGAAAAGGAAACCAGTCTGGTGGACCCCTGCCATAAACAAGCTATACAATAGAAGGAGGCAATTAATACAGGAAGGAGTAAAATCCCAAGAGGGGAAGACATCCCTGATCAGTATCAGCAAGAAACTACGATCCCTCATAAAATCATCCAAGGCTAGCTTCAAAAGAAAAATTGCCAAGGACTCCAAAGATAAGCACAAGGCATTCTTTAACTATGTCAAGAATCTAAGTGGCAATTCCCAGATCTGCTTACAGTTTGTGCAGAATGGCACAAAATACACTGAACCGACCGATATCGCCAACATCCTGGCAGACCGGTTCAGTGCAAACTTCACCCCCCCCCTCTCACCCCCAAAAGGGCCCATAACCATACCAGAAGAATGTAGTGCCCCTGAAATCACAGACACTCTGGTTAAAATAGCCCTCTCCAAAGCCAAAAACACAGCATCAATGGGACCGGATGGTCTCCCAGGCTGCATCCTACATGAGCTCAAAGATGAACTAACCCCTCACCTAAACGCACTGTTCAAACTCAGCCTCTCCACAGGCTACATGCCCACAGAGTGGCGCACAGCAATGGTTATTCCGCTCCACAAAGGTGGAGCCACAACAGACCCGGGAACTATCGCCCTATAAGCCTGACTAGCTTGGTCTGCAAGGCTATGGAGCGCATCTTCATGGATCTCGTTAACAGAGACATTGGGAACCTCCAAACACTGGACCCTACCCAGTCCGGCTTTAAGGGCAGATCATGCCTCCTAAACCTGGTGGACTTCTTTGAGACAGTTACCAAGGCTATAGGCGAGGGAAAGTTGGTCCACACAGCCTACCTAGACCTCGCAAAGGCCTTCAACACCATTCCCCATTCTGGTATTATAGACAAGCTCACCAGCTTGAACATAAACCCCTTCATCACAAGATGGGTTGCCAACTGGCTCACGGACAGAACCCACATGGTAAGAGTTGTGGGAGCTAGGTCTGACTCTAAACCAGTTACGAGTGGCGTTCTCCAGGGCTCAGTCCTAGGCCCCCTCCTGTTCGGCATATACTTCTCAGAGGTACAGGCAAGCACAGGAGGACTGTGGCTGACCAAGTTCGCAGACAACTGCAAACTAGGGGCTATAATTGACTCTCCGGCTGACGCAGACATCCTCCAAAAGGGTCTCACTGAGACAGATACCTGGTGTCAAAACCATGGCCTCAAGCTAAATGCCAAAAAGTGCATAGTCATCCCCTTTGGAAAAAACAAAGTACCCACAAACTACCACATAGGTGGTAGCCCCCTAAATACAGAAGACGAAATAAGGGATCTGGGGACCCAAGTAGATAGTAATCTCTCCTTTGATAATCACATTGCCAAATTGGTTAGAAAATCCTTCTATGTGGCCCACCTAATCACAAAAGGGTTTGCATCTAGATCAACAGAGGTCATTCTGCCCCTCTGCGCATCACTCATCAGACCCATCATAGAGTACAGCACCCCATTTGGGATGACCTTACAAGACACCTGCAACAGCTGGAAAGACCACAGAAGTACTTCACCAAGAGGATCACTGGTCTCAAACAGATGCCCTATGCAGCTCAATTGAAGAAACTCTGTTGCATACTGCCTACTCAGAGGTGATCTCTGCCTGACATACAAGGCCATGTGCAACCCAGAATTGATGGACATGCTCCACCTAAAGAAAACCATATCCCCTCGAGCCACATGCTCTAGGGATCTAAACCTCACCACAACAGTAAATAGAACATGCTGGAGGGATAGATTCCTGTCCCAGAGAACTTCCCATGCTTTGGAACAAGATTCCAATCTACATTAGGCAGAGCTCCTTGCTAACACTCTTCAAGAGAAACCTTGATGAGTGGATGGGGAACAGAAAGTTTACCCCGGAGATCACTTCAGTGGCACTGCTGGACAGAGGCACAGGGAACTAATCTAAAGGGGCGGTGGACAGAGGCACAGGGAACTAATCTAAAGGGGCGGTGAAAGCCAACACATTCCGGCTAGGCTTGTAAATGCCTTTGGGCAGATAGCCTAGTACCTACCTATGAACATGGCTATCACATTCTCCTTATTTAGATGACTTGCTTATCTTGCAAATTATTTTCCCAGATGTTAAGAGTCTTTACTGTGGATTTCATATCTTCCGATCTGGGGTTTCACATAAGTCTTGAGAAATCATCCTCGACTCTTGTCACTCAGGATTGTCCTTCTGAAGTGCCTTCTTGACATGTCCCTGCAAAAAGCTTTTTTGACTTAGGAGAAAGTAGACGTGTCTGGATGCTTACCTGAACTTCTCCAGTCAATCTCTGACTTCTGCAAGAGACTTTTTTAGCATCCTGGGGTTCATGGCTTTTATGATTCTCATGGTTCCTCTTGCACTATTGCATATGAGAAAAATTCTGTGTCTTCTAAAAAAAATGCAGGGACCCAACATTGCATCTGCTGTAACTTCAGATTCCAGTTTTGGGCTTTGTTATAAAGGAACTGCACTGGTGAAGACGACAGAAGCTAGTCCAGGTCTGTCATTTTTCTCCTCACATTTCAAGCCAATCTGTAACTACAGATGTCTCAGATTTTGCTTGAGGAACAGTTTTTATGGGTGGAGAGGTGGAAGGCCTGTAGAATTTTTCATGCAGTTCAAAGGACATAAATGTCAGATATGTTAGCTTTGATCTATGCTTTGAAAATTTGTTTCATCACCTGTGCTTCCCAGGACCTCTACAGTTAATTGCAGACAACACCATTGTTATGCTGTTCATAAACGAGCAGGGGACAACATGTCTTGACCTCTGTGCAGGCTGGCTGTGATAGCTTGGGAGATAGCTCTTCAGTATTCCATAACCCTTTTAAGTATCTTTCTTTCCATCAAAGCAAACTGTAGTGGCAGAAAAGCTGAGCAGGACCAGGAAAGACCCTCACTAATGGAAATTGAATGGGGGGGGGGGTCTTTCAGGAATTGATCCATCTGTGGGGAACATCTCTAGCAGATCTGTTTGCCTCCTTTCAAAGCAGGTGCATTTTCATTTCTGTGGATGGGAATATTCCTTTATGCTATCCCACTGATATTCAGGATAATTCTGAAAATTCAGAAGAACTCATAAAAAATAATTGTGGTGGCTCCTCTTTGGGACGTGCAACATTGGTTCTCCATATGTATGGAATTGGCCAGGGGCAATTACCACAAGCTTCGGATTACTCTCACAAGACAAGGGAAGTTTGATACTCCCAAATCTGAACAACTTCACCTTGATGCCTGGATAATTCAATATTGATACTTTGTAGGTACTTTTTTCATGAGTATGTGCATCAGATATTAAAGCAGGCAAGAAAACCTGCTACTAGAAAATCTTACATTGGTAACTAGGAAATATTTTCATTGGTGCTTTGCCGATAAGCAAGGTCCTGTCATTGATTGTATACAACTGGTGCCCAAATATTTGTGTAAGTACTATCCTCATGCTCTCTCATTCCTCCATCTAACTACATATTTTTTTTTCTCCCACATCTTTATTAAATTTCCACATACGACAAAGGCAATCTTGCATTTATATAAATGAACAACGTACAAAATGATATCACTTTAGTTGCAAACAGTTTACAACACAGACACCATTGAAACAACTGAAGTTGTAAACATTATAAATCACTTGTAAACCTTCTATTCATTGTCAGTTAAGCATTATATAGCTCATTCAAATCCTGCCTCTTAAACCTCGATCCTGCTCTGCATGTACTGTTTCCACAATTCCCATTTTTTTCTATGTAGTTTGCTCTTTTTCTTTTCTAAAGATCCCAATTCCAGTTGTTTTGTCTTTGTTACTGTATTCACTACTTCTAGTAAAGTTGGTCTAGACTTTGATTTCCATTTTCTAGTAATTGCTTTTTTGGCAGCCACCATACTTAGACAGCAAGGCTTTACTATGTCTAGGCAATTCTGATTCTGTAGCATAACTCAAAAAAAATCTTCTCCGCAGTCAGTCCAATCCACTTATCCAGCATCTCCGACAGAGTGGTCCGCAGGGAATCCCAAAAGTCTGCCAACTCATCACACTTTGTTGCATATTTGAGAGATATACATATATCACCCCCATTGCCTCTCTGTGACTTGCTTATCCAGTCTCTCTTCCCAATCCTTTCTAAGCTCCTCTGATTGATTCTTACAATTATCATTTTATATGCTTTACTAATTATTCCTTTTTTATATGCTTTACTAATTATTCCTTTTTTAACGGCAGCTTCTGTTCTAGATTCCATTAAAAACTCTACCAGTGCTGGTCTTTCATTTAGGACCCGCCTGTTTTGTTCCCTTTGCCTGTACTCTGATATTAATCCTTGATGGGAAGGCAGTCTCTAATCTGCAGTCAAAATACATTTTTGGCCTCTTCCCATTCTTTTACCTTTTCCTTTTCTAGTTATTTGCTCCCAATACCTTGGTTCCTTTGCCAGTTTTCTCCAGTAAATACCAGCCCCCTTTTGCATGTTATCTCTATCCCTGACCACAGTCACCCCTATCAGCAAAATCTCTTCTCCATTCTCACACTGGTTTGGTTCTTAGATTACTCCCTGCTATTTTATGAATATAATACTCTGTATGATTTTGGTTACTCTCCTTAAGAGTCTGCATCCAAAATCCCAATCGCTCCTTATTTCTTGAGCTTCCTCCCTGCATCAGCATCATCCCTTTCCACTTTGAATTATAGTTTTCTGCCTGTGCTATGTATAAGATCCTTAACTGTGTTGCTCTAAAATAACCCCTCAAATTAGGTAATCCTAGTCCACCCTTTCTATTGGTAGAATCATCTTATCCCACCTGACCCTTCCTGTCTTCCCTTCCCAGATAAAATCCTTCACCTCTTTTTTTTTTTTTTTAATTGCTATCCACAATTTCTCTTCAGGTTGATAAAAGTATGCCTGCCGTGTGTGTAAGACTAAAGGGACTAAAAGCATTTTAATGGCTTGTATCTTAGTATCCGTTTCCATATAACAAAACTTAGTTTCTCAATTTATGTATTATCTTCTGTTTAGTCTCTTCTCACATATCCTTAGCTGTCACCACAGAGTAATTTCTAATCCTTACTCCTAAATACTTAATTTTATCACGTCCCCATAAGTACAGATATTGTTGGACCAATTTGTGTGTGGGTACGTAATTTACCACTACTGCCTTTGTTTTAGCTTCATTAATTTTGTATCTTGAGAAGATTTGAAACTGTCTTAAAATGTTCCTCAACACTATAATGTCCCTTTTCTGGTTTTGTCATGTATAAAATAATATCCTCTGCAAATAGTCAGCTTTTCCTGACAACCATACCAGTTATATTCTTTAATTTCTGAGTCCCTTATTTTCTTTGTCAGTGGTTCTAAATATAATGCAAACAACAAAGGGGAAAGTGGATAACCCTGCCTGGTTCCTCTACTCAAGCAGAAATTCTCTGAGAGGACCCCACCTACTTTAATTCATGCAGCCAATCCCTCATATATTCTTATCAACCTTATAAGTGTATTGGGGAAAGCAAATGCTTCCATTCCCCTGCTCATGAAGTCCCAGTCTACTCTGTCAAATGCTTTGTCTGCATAAAGATCCACCAGTAAAAGTGGTACTTTCTTACATTCTGCTTCCCCCTGGATTATCATTGTTCTATTAATATTGTCATAAGTTTGCCTCCCCTCCACAAAACCACACTGATCCATATCTATCAATTTTGCTATCACTTTTGCCATTCTTTTAGCCATTATAGACATAAGTACTTTATAATCATGGTTTAGTATTGAAATGGGCCCTGTATGAAGCTGGATCAGATGGATCATTACCCTCTTTAGGTATTACCATTACCACCACCTTCTTCCAGGATGCTGGAACTTCTCCTCTTACAATACTGTTAAACAAAACCTTCCATATCTTTATCATTTTTTTCCCTGGTAACATCCAGACTTCCACAAGAATACCATCTATTCCTGGGGGCTTTCCTGTAGATTGGTTATACATCACCATTTTTATCTCATCCCTTCCTATCCTGTTAGTAATTGAGTCTCATCTACCTCTAGCTTTGACATATTTGATTCTTCCATAAACATTTCTATTTGTACCTTTTCTTGATTTCCATATTTCTCTGCTTTATACAAATTTTCATAAAATTTCCGTAATATATCTAATACTTCTACAGGGTCTCTTGTTATCTTAAGAAAAAAAAACAAAATCAGCACCAGCACCTCATCTTTATTGGATTACAATGATCTGGTACCTCGGCAGTTCGCCTTCAAGGATCAAAGTAGTAAACTTTAAACAACTATTTATACTAAATCAAACCGCTATTAAGATCCAATTATTCAATAATGAAATAATTTAAAGGCATCTCACCTTCTTATACAAAAATGTACCATTTTTGTTAAATACATCCTAGGAACTTAGTATTTAACAATTTAAAATTAAAGCCTATTTACTAACTTGTTAAGATAGTTTGTATATTATTAAAATAATATGTGCGTAAAATATGTCTATTTAAATGTTATTTGGGATGTATTTAACACAAATGGCATGTTTTTCTATAAGAAGGTAAGATACCTTTACATTTATTTAATTATTGAATAATTAGATCTTAATAGAGGTTTGATTTAGTGTAAATGGTTGTTTAAACTTTACTATTTTGATCCTTGAAGACGAACTGCTGAGGTACCAGATCATTATAATCCAATAAAGAGGAGGTGCTGGTGCGGATGTTGTCTTTTTTTAGTGGACTTTATGCTTGGTGTGCTTTTTTTCTCTTATCTTACTTGTTATAGGCTCCCTAAGCTTGGTGCCTGCCCTTTCCACTTTTTGTTTCCTGAATTGTTGTGCTAAAAGTTTTTGTGCTCTAGAATTATTATCAAAAAGTTGCTTAACAGCAATATTTCTAAATTTATGCATATTATTGAGATAATCCCTTATTTTCTGCTTATTCTGCAGTTGCTCCTTTTCTTGTTCTGAGAGATCCCCCCCCCCCATTTTGCAATACTCTTAACATTTTTCAATCTCTCTAAATAATTCTTGCTAATGATTAGCCATATCTCCCTTTCTGTTATTTCCAACCTAGTTTTAAACTCCACTTTAATTTTATCCTACTCCTGTCTTCTCTAGTAGCTCCTGAATTAATTCCACAAACCATTCCTTGAAGTCCTCTCTTTTCAACTGGTAGGTGAGAAAGCGCCAGTGTCTCATTTTTATTTCATTACCTTGCGTTTTTATTTTAGTTATTATTGGTGCATGATCTGAAATAGTTATTGAGTATGTTTCAAGACCTTAATTAAATGCACATGTTCCTGTGAGATGTAAAATCTATCTAGCCTAGTCCAGTTTTTGTATCTCAGTGAGTAATATGTAAATTCCCTTCAAACTCCTAGTACTGAATTCACATCTTCCATGCCAAATATTTTCTTAAATTTCTTTTAAAATCTACCCTCACTTGTTATATTATCCCTTCTAGGCCCCTCAGACACATCATCTGTGCTGCAAATCAAATTCCAGTCTCCACTTATAAGTAATGCTCCTTGCTGAATCTGATTATTTCTCCCAAAATTTTCTTAAGCTCCATTATAGCAGTTTTGGGGGGTTGTAAATGCATGCCAGTGTAATCCTCCTCTGTAGCCAGTAACCCCATAGTACTATGACTTTTCCATTACCCCCCCCCCTTCTATCACTATTGGAGCTCCTCTTGCATTTAAAATAAGTATTCCTCTTTTCTTTTGCCCCAAATAGTCTGCTGAATAACCATCCTGAAAACCTTTCATTACCAAATTCACATGTTCAGTTCTTTCCAGGTGTCTCCTGTAGCATAGGTATTTGCACTCTACATTTTTAATATAGTTCTGTACTCTTTCATTTTTATATTCATCTGTAAGACCATTTAGATTGAAAGACATTACAGAAAGCATCGGTCACTGGATCAGTTATACTTAGGCATGCCTAGTTAAAGGAGCAGAGTCTGCCTGAACATGTTAAAGCAAAACTACTAGATGCTCCCTTGCAGCAGGATGTTCTTTTTGGTGTTAAAGCAGAAGAAGTTTTAAAGAAAATGGAGGATAAGGCAAAATCAATGCAGACAGTCAAAGATTTCCTACAGGTACAACCCCCTCGCTTCAGTAGAAACTGGCCAACCAAAAATTGGTCCTTTCCAGCCACTGACAGGCCTCAGAGGGGTAAATACAGGCACCCAAGGGGCAGAGGACAAACCACAAGCTCAGTATAAACCTTGCCAATGGACCACTCCAACCCAGAAGGGAGGAGAAGAACAGGTCTCAAGCCACCAGAAGGCAAACTCAATGACTTGCACCTCAACTGGCCAAACAAAGCTCTTTTGTCAGCCCCCCTGGGGGGAAAACTAGCATTATTTGTAGACAACTGGCACATGGTCACAAAGGACAAATGGGTCCTGGACAATTTTACGAGGATACAGATTCCACTTCCACACCTTGCCAATAAAAAGAGGAATGCCAAACCTGCCACAAAATCAAAGGGCAGAGGCTCAAAAACAAATTACAGCTCTCATGGCCATGAGAGCCATTCAAAGGGTACCAACTCAAGAGCAAGGCCAAGGATTTTACTCAAGATTATTCCTAGTACCCAGGAAGGAAAATGCTTTGAGACCAATTCTGGATCTTTCAATTCTAAACACTTACATGTTCCCAAATTCAAGATGCTAACACTACAGCTGCTACTTCCCATATTGGGCAAGGAAGCATGGCTGGTAACGTTGGACCTCAAGGAGGCATACCTGCATGTCCCTATCAGACAAAGTTGCAGAAGATACCTCTGTTTCATTGCAGGTTCAACCCATTATCAATTCTCTGCACTGCCGTTTGGCTTATCTACTGCGCCCAGAGTATTCACAAAATGCCTGGCACCAGTAATTGCATACTGCAGACAAAGAGGAATTTAAATATATCCATACCTGGACGACTGCCTCATCCAAGCAGAAAGAAAAGACAATTCTCATCCAACATCTGGCTTTTGTGAAGCATCTACTAAATTGCCTGGGGTACACAGTAAACGAAAAGAAGTCAAAACTAGTACCCTCACAAAAAATGACATTCCTGGGTGCCAGCTTGGACACAACGGCCCAGAAGGCTTATCTTACACCAGACAAGCAATTGCAACTGACTCAACATTTCAAGACAATGGCAACAAGACCCAATTAACTGCAAGAATAATTCTGCAGGCTCTGGGTTTCATGGCATCTTGCATTCTGATAATACCATTTGCAAAACTGCATATGAGGAAATTACAATGGTACCTAAAAAGCGTATGGTCTCAACACAGCCACAGCTTGGACACAGTGATATCTCTCATTCCCTGACTTCAACAGGAATTTCTCTGGTGGGCACAGGCATGTCACCTCAACAAGGGTCAGCCTTTCACCTTGCCCCCACCCAGGCAAACTATCGCAACAGACGCTTCAGACTACGCCTGGGGGGCTCACATGGCAGGAAAATGCATTCAAGGCCTATGGACTGCAGAACAAAGAAAACTGCACATAAACCAAAAAGAGATGCTAGCTGTACAGAAAGCTCTGACAGCCTTCAAGGATCTACTACAGCCTGGACAACTGGCAATAAAGACGGGCAACACCACAGTAATGTGGTACATAAACAAGGGGGCACACATTCCTACCCTCTTTGCAGGCAAGCAATGATCTTATGGAACACAGCTCTGACCTACCAAGTCCAGTTACAAGCTCACTTCCTGCCAGGACAGAAAAACACATTGGCAGACGACCTAAGCAGAAATATCAAAGATCCCCACAAGTGGAAGCTAGACCCAGAAATATTTGCAATGATAACTCAAAGATGGGGCCTACCAAATATAGACCTGTTTGCCAGTCCTCAAAACTACCAGCTGACAAAATTTTGTACAAGGACATTCCACCAACAAGCATGGAAAGTGGATGCTCTCTCCTTCAGTTGGAAAAACCTGACAGCATATGCCTTTCCTCCTTTACCTCTTCTCACAAAGGTTCTTTTGAAGGTCAAGAAGGAGAAACCTCGAATGATTCTCATAGCCCCAGACTGGCCTCGCCAGCACTGGTACCCACTATTGAAGAATATGGCTCACAACCCACCATGGATATTGCCTCAAATACCTCATTTGCTCACACAGCAAGACTAGCAGATTCTACACAGCCAAATCAAAACCTTAAACCTGGCGGCATGGCAAATCAATTAAGTAGCCAACCAGCCCTTTTTTCTCGAGCAGTACTGGATGTTATTCGAGAAGCCAGGAGGCCAAGCACCAGGAAGGCTTACTCGGACAAATGGAAAAGGTTTTCTGCTTGGAACCAAGCTAAAGGCCAAGACACAACTCAGCCTCATATGCCTCACATTCTGCAGTATTTAGCTGAGATGTTGCATAAAGGACTTTCCTTCTCCTCTATTAAAATCCATGCTTCAGCTATTTCAGCTCACTATGACTCTAATCCACCTTTATTTTCAAATCCACTCCTAAGGCAGTTCCTCAGAGGGGCAAAAAACATTAGACCACCTAGAAGAGCTCCTACGCCTACATGGGACCTCAATTTTGTTCTGGAAAAACTAACATTGCCTCCCTTTGAACCAGCTTTTTCTGCAGACCTGCAGTTCCTATCTTGGAAGACTGCCTTGCTCCTGGCAATAACTTCTGCTAGGAGAGTTTCAGAATTACAGGCACTTATGGCAGTGGAACCTTTCCTCATTTTTCATCAAGACAGAGTTTCTCTGCGAACTAATCCTTCCTTCATGCCTAAGGTGGTTTCCAGCGTAGCTTTAAATCAAACCATCCATCCATCTACCCACTTTCTTCCCAAATCCACAGAACAAAGGTGAGAGACTCCTACATTCCTTGGACATTCACAGGCAGCTTCGATATTACTTGGATAAAACTAAGGCTTTCAGAAAAACTGACCAGCTCTTTGTTTCCTATGCTACAGTTTCTCAAGGGAAGGCCATTTCCAAGCAAACCATTTCTAAATGGATAGGCCATTGCATACGATTCTGCTATACCCATCATGGGAAACCAGTTCCTCCTACCATTAGGTCCCACTCTACCAGGGCTACAGCTACCTCTACAGCCTTTCTCAGGGGGGTTCCTACCATGGAAATTTTAGAAGCTGCAACTTGGAGTTCTGTACACACCTTCACCAAACACTATCACTTACCTCTTTATTCTAAGTCCAGGGCAGGCTTCGCCACTGCAGTTCTGCAGGGGCTCATTGCCTCCTCTAACCTTCTATAATGCCTCCACTCTACCTTAGCTTTGGGACTCAACCCAAGTGTGATGACTGCAGCAGGGTAACACGATGAACATAGTACAGTTTTGTATCTACCATAAATGTAGATGTTCGAGTGTTCACCCTGCTGCAGTCCAGGTTACCCTCCCTCCAACCCCTCTGATTTACTGGCTAAACCTCTGCTATGCCTTACTGATGTATTTGCTTATAGCTTAAGGGGTTTTGTGTCTGTACAGTGTTCTCACTTTTTGGTATTGATTTGGATCACTTTTTTAGGGGCATCTGACATCTGGGGCAAGAAAAACTGAAGAAAATGGCGTCGGTTGCAGTATATGTACCCCTGGCGCACTGACGTCAGGGATGAGGCGACAGCAACTGACGTCGGACCAAGACTTTGGAAATCCGGCCGACTGCGGGACCGCCTGACGACAGGATAACCCAAGTGTGATGACTGCAGCAGGGTGAACACTCGAACATCTACATTTATGGTAGGTACAAAACTGTACTTTTTAAAAGATGACTGTGGACAAAAGATGTCCATCACTGATAATCATGTTTCTTGTGTGTACTGCTTGGGTCCACTACATTTGCAAGAACATTGCTCTATGTGCCATTCCTTCAGTGGCAGGGTTTTATTAGAGAGGCAAAGGAAATTGGTCGATAGAGGGCTGTTGAAGCCAGATTTCTAAGATGCTTTGGACAAGACTGACCAGACCTCCAAGTCCTCGAAGGGGTCTAAGTCTTCTAAGGTGTTATCGGAGCATAAGTCTTCTGTTCTGAGCACCTCTGGGAAGACTCTGTTGCCGGCTCCACAGCCTTCGGAGCCGGTGTCTGAGATCTTAAAGTCCCCGATCCTTAAGTCGGTGGCTTCTTCGGCTCCCTCGACCCATTCTTCCGGTACCCTTTCTGACATCGATGTGGACTGTGTGGTGCAGAGACTTTTGGTGAACCCAGCCCTGGCCACATTGCTTTCAGCTTCGACCCAGTTGGCTTTGAAGCCTACGACCCCCTCTACTATGATTTCTGCTCCTCCTCCGAGGCCAGTTGAGCCTTCGGAGCCAGAAAGAGAGGATCCAATATTGGTGGAACCCTCTGAGCCGAGGCCTGTTCCAGTGCCCTTGGCTCCGTCAACCTTGACTTCTTCGGTTCCGATCGAAGAGTCTCGGAGCCGACACTCTCTTGCTGGTTCCAGGTGAGAGAGTCAAAGTGATGCTTCGGTTCCGACTCTCCCTCTCAGGGCTTCGGCACAGATGAGTTCGGTTCCGTTCTCTGGTTTGAAGCCTGTGGTCTTGGCCCGTGGGAGGTTGCAGTCTTCTTTGGAACCAGCGGACTCCTTGGGTCAGGAAACCGGTGCCTTCGATGCCATGAGGAGGGTTATGCCTGATAAGACCTCTCAGGGCTTCGGCACAGATGAGTTCGGTTCCGTTCTCTGGTTTGAAGCCTGTGGTCTTGGCCCGTGGGAGGTTGCAGTCTTCTTTGGAACCAGCGGACTCCTTGGGTCAGGAAACCGGTGCCTTCGATGCCATGAGGAGGGTTTTGCCTGATAAGACCCTTACCGCTTCGGATCTTTCCTCTTCCTCTCCTAAAGGGCCCCGTTCTGTCCTTACACCACAGGTTCCCACCAAGCATCGAGACCCAGAGCCTCAGGTAACCCCATTGGGTGACCCCTGCTTGACTGAGACTTCACCAGATGCCCCCACTGATGAAGTTCCCAGAAAAAGACTGTGCAAGAGGAGACATTTAGATTCCCCTCAGGAATCCTTAACATCAGACACCGACTTAGAGGAATCGGAAGGGTCCCCACGGTCCTCCTCTGAGGATGTCTCATTTGCAGACATCCTGGAAATATTAAGGCAGGGGGTGACTGGTAGTCCCTTACCCTAACTGAGGATGACTCAGTGTTCCTGAAGGCCTTTGGGTCTCAGCCTTCCACCTCCTGGGTTACTCCGCCCTTTGACAAATTAATGGACTTGGTGGTCGCTTGAAGGGCGTGGGATTCTCCTGATTCCATGGAACCGGTCACTCGGAGGCCCAACAAATTTATCACCTCCCCTCAAGACAGGTCTTTTCTTACGAAGGGAGCCCCCGTTGATGCCGTGGTGGTGGCGGCGGCCACCAGAAAAGAGATGTCGGAAACCTCTTCTGTTCATCCTCCTAATAAGGACTCCAGGACTATGGACAGATACGGGAAACGCATCTTTAGTTCTGCGACATTTGCAATAAGATCGCTGAACTATTTGACCCACTTTATTCGTCTTCAATGAGTTCTCCTCAAAGAGCTTGGAGATACTCTACAGGGCAAAACAGATGATGCTGTCTCAGAGAAAGTAATGGCACAGCTTAACATCCTTAATTCTATTGTGAACTCATCCATGCGGCTTATTTCTTATGTAGCCGATGGAACGAGCCGGGCAGCAGGTTCAGCGATAGCTCTGCGGAGACAATCCTGGATGCGCTTATGCTCCTTTGCAGAAGCCTTCAAGTCTTCCTTTGTTAATACTCCATTTGATGGCTCTTCCTTGTTTGGGCCTAAAGTCAAGGAGACACTCACTAGGTGTGAGCAGCAAGGAAAGACACCATCTGCCGTAGGAGTCGTTTTTCCACCCCCACTAGACCATACTCCAAAGGGCAGAAAGGTGGAAAAATGTGGTTCCGAAAGTCCCAAGGAGCTTTCCAGAACACACCTAGTGAACCTCCCTCCAGGGGCAGAGGAGGGGGGGTATAATGGTAGACGCCGCCCAGGTGGCAGAGGGGGTCCACAGAACCAAGGTGACAGGGAGCAGTTCCTTGACGAGCCCTATCAGCGCTCCCGAGAGGAGGCCCGAACGTCCTGTTCTGGAGGCAGCCGGGGGTTTCACAACTCTCACAAGCTTTCACAACTCTCTACCTTAAGAGACAATTGCAATACAGACAGATAACATGTCGGTAGTCTGGTACATCAACAAGCAAGGGGGAACCAAATCTTGCCCCTTATGCCGAGAGGCCCTGAGACTTTGGCAGTTGCTGTATCCACTGGGCGCTTTCTGAAAGCAACGCACATACCCGGTTCATTCAACATGATAGCAGACAAACTGAGCAGAGCCATTCTGTTGCCCCACGAGTGGTCCCTCAAAGAATGAGTGGCAGAAAGTATATTTCGCAGATGGGGCCAGCTTTGCTGCGTCCTTTTTGCATCCCTGCTGAATGCAAAAGCTACTTCGCCCTGTATCCCCCACCGGGGGACAGCCCAAGGGACTCACTTGTACACGATTGGCCCTCGGGTCTCCTATATACCTTCCCTCCAATTCCTCTGATTCCCAGATTCTTACAGAAAGCCAAAAGCCTGGGAAGGACTGTTATTCTAATAGCCCCGTTTTGGCCACTTCCCAACCTAGCCAGGTCACATGATTTGTCTCCAGCGGTTTAACATATTTTAGTTTCCTCTCGCAAAGTCTCCATCAGGAAACTTTGTAATAGCAAATGAAGGCGATTTCCTCATTGGGCTTCTCAGCATGGTATTGATCCCTATGTTGCCCCTATTCATAGTATTCTGGAATTCTTGACTTCGCTCTTTCACGATGGTGCTGCAGCTTCTATGATAAGGGTTCAATTAGTTGCCATATCTAACTTCCATGTGGGATGCAGTGGCTCAAACATTATGTCCTACAGATTATGTAAAGCCTTTTTGAAAGGGACTCATCACTTAGGCCACCTATCAGGCATCCTGTTACTCCCTGGAATCTGAATGTGGTGCTATCTCAACTCATTCTTCCACCTTTTGAGCCTGCATCATCTTGTCATTTGAAGTTCCTTTCTTGGAAGACAATTTTCCTAGTGGCTGTTACTTCGGCTCATAGAGTTTCTGAACTGCAAGCACTTTCTGTCAGGCCCCCATATCTAGTCTTTCATCCGACAGTGATTTTAAGAACGAATCCTACCTTTCTTCCTAAGGTCTGTTCCAAGGCAAATTTGAACCAGTCTATTGACCTTCCTAATTTTTTCAGGCATCATACTAGTAGAATGGAGTATATGTTACATAACCTTGATGTTCACAGACAGTTAAGGTTTTACTTAGACAGAACAAAAGAATTTAGGAAATATGATCAACTATTCGTCTCCTATGCAGACAATAAGAAAGGTTTGTCTGTATCCAAAGTTAGATTGTCCAAATGGATTGCTGACTGTACAAAACTTGCATATTCTTCTGCTAAACAACCTTTAGAACGTGAGGTGAAAGCTCATTCCACCAGGGCTGTTTCTACATCTTTAGCCCACGCAGCCAGTCTACCTTTGGACACCATTTGTGCAGCTGCTACTTGGTCCAAACCTCACTTTTATCACTCATTACAAAGTGGACAGGGCCTCCAGGGGCAGGGCTTCCTTTGGTTCCACCGTTCTCAGCAATATACTCCCGTGAGCTGTCCAGGATTAGGGTGCTTGGGATGCTACCCACGTGTAAAGAACAAATGGCGAGATTGAACAACTTCACATAAAGAAGTTATGTTCTTGCCATAATGTTCCATGTGAGTTGTTCATCTCACCTTTGTTCTTACACTCCCTCCCACCTTCCCCCTCCAGGTTATGGAAGAACAGGTATGACTGGTGGTCTGGTTGGTCTTGCTCATGTCCTTCTTTCCAACCCGATTATTGTTTGCTATTGTAAACAGTTATGTACTTTGTACATTGTTTATAATTGGTTGCTTAGTGTGTTTTTTATTGCTGGTTTAGCAAACTAGATCTGGAGTTGGTAGGAGAGCATCATGGGATAGGGACTGAGCCTCGAGCTAACTCAAAGATCTTGAGCTTGGAAAGCGGCCGACTCAGAGCCGATGAATCGGCTCCGAACCCACGTGTAAAGAACAAAGGCGAGATGAACAACTCACATGGAAAATTATGGTAAGAACATAACTTCTTTTTCTAAGTTGATAGCTGTACAGACAGGCTAAAATTAACCAAAAAGAAAGGTTAGTCATGCTAAGATGCATGGTACAGCCTGTGCTGTCAGTAAGTGCTGTTTAATTTTTTATATCTGTACAACTCTCCTAGTTCAGAAAACACTTGAATGCTTTCAGTAAACACTTTCTCCAAACCATTTTTCTTTATTCGATAGTCTTCTAGTGACATGCAGACCAGACACAAAACTGCTAGGGGTACCTTGCTTTTCAGAAAGAAAGACTTACAGTATTCAATATTCTTTTTCATTTACATGCTTTGTAATAAACTTGTTACTGGATTACACCTATGGTTTTTATCGAGTCATTTCCCTATGCAAGCATGGGAAAAAACTCCCTGATTTTTATTTTGTCTTATGCTCTTAACCAGACCCTTGTGCTCTCCCCCATCTCCTCCCCTCCTCATTCTTTTTTCATTGCAGTGCCTACATTTGTCAAAACTGGACAAAGAAGATTTGAGAAGGGTGAACAAGAAAAAACAAATGCGCCTGTTTACATTAGTATTCCCATTGCATTTAAAAAAAACTTAGAAAACTTTTACTTTACTTTACTTAACATTTGTTAACTGGGAAGTCTGACTTGGAACAAGACAGTTTTAAGCAGAAGCTTGGGGAGAAATGCTCCAGACGCATGTCTTTGTAACGTGGGAGGAATTAGGAATACCCAGAGGAAACCCACACAAATGCAGGGTGGACATGCAGACTCCGCACAGAAGTCACCCCAGCCGAGAATCAAACCGGAGAACCTCTTGCTGTGAGGCAGCAATGCTACAGCTGCACCGTTCATTCAAGTCTAACTGGTTTTGTATTATCTTTAAAGCTATCATACCTGGGAAAACCCCGGATTGTTTTCAGGGAACATTATGTCCTAGCCAGTTTCTCTGTTCTTTTTTTTCTTTTCCCTCCGGCAATCTCCTTCCACCAGACTGTCTCCAGTTTCTCTTTACCATATTTTCTCCATGGAGACATGCTGCAGAAATGCTCCTTAGTATACGTATTTATTTGCAATTGGTAGAAAAATAACCGTATAATATTCCGTATTCTTTTTTCATTTACTTGCTGTCTGTTTTAAAACAAAGGTCCTTAATCAGTCATTTTCCCATGCAAGAATGAAAAAAAGAACATCAATTTAAATTCTGTCAGGGCCCCTAAACCAGACTCTTTCTCCTTTTTTTTTTTTTTTTTTTTTGTTAATCATTGCATTGCCAATGTTTCTCAAAACTGCACAAGAAGAAAAAAAGAGGAGACAAAAATAAAAACACCTGTTTAAAATCCCTATTGCACCCAAAAATAGCATGCAAAGAAAACCATGCAACACAGATACAATACTATTAAGAAAATAAGGTGTTTTCTTTACTTACAGTTAGCATTCTCCCCTCTCTTCTCCCAAAGCATTTTTCCGAACATTAATGACATGAAGTAGGGCATATACTTGAGTCCCCCACTCAGCAAACAAATTTTGAAGAAGTCCAATGATTCCAGATTTTCTTGTGCTATCATATTTCACAAATATAATTAATGCTCTGTAATCTCACATCGTTACTGATTATATTACTGTTCTTCTCTATCCCCCAGATCCTGTCTCTGCTTCATTTCTAACATACTCTCGATTCTTCTGGTCAACTCTCGTGCTCTCTTCCTTCTCTCCAACATTTTCCGTTGAAGTACTGGAAAAGGTTTCACAGGTGCAGTTTCTCTTTGGCCGTTATTACCAGAGGAGCGAGAAGCCAAATCTCCTTCTGTTTGATAGCTCAGTTTTTGTTGGACAAACTTCTGTATTTCCTCCTTAGCATGCACTTCATCAAAAAATTATTTTGTACCTCCAGGGGAAAAATACCTTGAAGACAGCTGGATATAGCAGTTTGAATCTCACACCTGCATCTCAGCTTTCTCTGAATAGATGGATGGAATTTACTTTTCTTTTGCCTGGTGTAGAATGGGTAATCATTCTCTATAAACACTCTGCTGTCACCTACTTTTAGTATTTTGTCCTTCTGCCACAGTTTTGACAAAATCAGTTCTTTCTGCTGATAGGATTGCATCCTTAATGTTAAAGGTCTGGGTTGCTTTCTTATTACTAGATTTAGAGCATGCACATGATGTGCCCATTCAACTAATAAATCCTGATCTGGAATACCAGTCCAGTTGCTTATTTGTGCCTTCATAAATGTAATGCAGTCTGTTCCTTCCAGCCAGCTTCTCTGGTATAGCTGAAAATTTCAAGTTTTCCCTACGTGCTCTGTCTTATTCTATTATCTTTTGAAACATCTCTTCCTGAGCACTGTCATATTTAGCCAGCCTTTTCTTCCTTTTGACCTCTGACATTTGCAGCTTTATCATCTCATCTGAATATCTGTTTAAAGCTTCTTCCATTTGTTCCATCCTTTTGTTGTTTGTGTTAATATACTGTATCAGTGTTTTGGTTTATTTTAACCAGGTCTATGTGCAGTTGTCTTGTATCATCCTGTAGGTTACTGGAATTCATGTCTGAAGGTTGCATTACTTTTTTCTGCGCAGCTGCAGAACTCTCCCTAGTCAGTGTTTTTTCTTCACTTTTTGTAGCTGATTTTTTCCAGGTCTGCTGTATTTCTTTATTCTTGGCATCCAGGCAGTGTACTAGCCAGTTACTGAAATTACCCCGTAAACACAAGTCTGCTGGCTTTCTCTGCTAAGTTTCTGTTTTCACACTGGGAGAGCTAAAAACAAGCTGCTATTCAGTGTGCAGCCATCTTAAAACTACCATCTAACTACATCTTGAGGCAATTTTAGTATGTATGTTCATTGATCCTCATCCTCTTTCTTCACAGTTTTTGGTAAAACAGTCTCTGAAGGGAGTTACACCTGAGAACCTCCTAGCAAATGGGTCAAACAGGGCATTCCTATTTGGGACCATAATTTTGTGCTGGAAGAATTAAATACGTCTCCATCTGACCCTGTCTGTCAGGTTAAGTTATGGTTCATTACATTAGAAACCATTCTTCTTATTGCTGTGATGTCTGCAAGAAGAGTATCTGAGTTGCCTGCTCTCGTGGTGGATAAGCCCTGTCTGATTTTCTCCAAGGATTGGGTCTCTGATAAAAAAGATCCCTCATTCATGCCCAAAGTGGTTTCGTACCTTACTTTCACTCAAGCCATTAATCTCAGTCTTGTGTCCAGATCCTAAGAACCAGGGAGAAATTATTCTATATAAGATGAACATACATAGGCAGCTCAGGTACTGTCTGAGCAGAACTAAGTCCTTTAGAAAATCAGATTGGCTGTTGATTTCTTATGATGGGAGGAACAAAAGATCACCTGTGTCAAAACAGAGTATTTCCAGGTGGTTGTCCTCTGCTATTGCCTTTTATTATACCTACCATGGTAAATATATTCCAGGCACTATCAAGGTACATTCTGTTGCAGCCTTGACCTCTTCGATGGCATGTTGGAAAGGAGTGGATTATAGAAGCATTCTAGAGGCAGCTATATGGCTATTAGTACATACTTTTATGAAACATTGCAAGCTGGATTCCTTTTCCAGGTTCAGGCTAGGCTTTGCTGAGACCATTCTCCTGGGACTAATGGGTCAATACATATCATTCCTCTTCCCAGGGTGGATAGGCTTTGGTAATCAAACATTATAACCTAAAGGCTACTGTAGCAGTGGGAATGATGGACGTAATACGATTTTGTAAGCTGCACTTACCCATAAAAATAGATGTTTGAATTCCTCACTGCTGTTGTGGATACACCCATCCTCCCATTCCCCTTTTTGGGGTACATAGTTACTGGTAGAAATAGTCCATGTTTTGCTACTATTGTATTTTGGCTTTTGTTTTAGGAAGAGTATGCTGATGTTCATCGTGCATTACAGCTGCAGTAGTTACATATGGGTTTTCAGCCGGCAGGCGGTCCCTCGGTCGGCCGAATTCCAAAGTCTTGGTCCGGCGTCGGTTGTTGTCGCGTACTCTTCTGACGTCAGGAAGGCTAGAGTATAAAAGACACAGCCGACGCCATCTTCTCCAGTCTTTTTTGCCGCGCGGTGCCCGAAGCAGAAGCAGTTCGCAAGTGCCGGTCGGCCAGCTCCTGAATTACGAAAAAATTTCGGAACCGAAGTCTTCATTAAAGCTAAGTACCCAGTTGGGGAACCTTTTCTTGCCTCAGACCGATGTCAGAAAAAGTTAATAATTGTATTTCTTGTGGGAAGCAAATACCGCATAAGGATTTCCATTCCCTTTGCATACCTTGTTTGGGCCCAGAACACGGCGTCTCGGGCTGCCGCTTCTGTGCTACCTTCAATAAACGCACTATCAAGCGTCGGGCGGAGTACGCCCAACACTATTTTGGCAAAGCGTTTAACTATAAAATGTCGTCGGATACTCCGACTACCGCTATGTCCAGAAAACGCAAAGAAAAGGACCGTCAGTCGAGAACTGCGGTCTCCACCGACACCACGCCGAAACAAGCTCCACGTGGGCCGGTTCTCAGTGAGACGCCTTTGCAGTCCCTGACTACCGACGACACTCCCTCGGCGGGGTCTTCTGTACCTGAGACCGCTGGTTCTTCGGCCCTTTCCCAAACTACTACCGAAGCACCTGTTCATGTCGAACCCACCAATGTGGATAGATCTACATCCACTCACGGTGTATTTCGGCCTTCATCTTCCTTCTCCATCAAGGCATTTACAAAAGCAAAATCAGCCAAGCAACTTTCTAGGCCTGCCTCACAAGGCCCAAGACCTGGGCCCACGCCTAAGAAGCACATGCTTAAAATGGCTGAAGACCTGATCACTCTTATTAGAGGCTCACAGGCCCCTCCTGACAAGAGACCCAGAGTAGAGGAGGATTCTCCTCCTTCTGACCAAGATTCCATTTTATCAGAACATTCTGATGCTGAAGAACAGTCTTATTCTCCCTTTGAGGATTCGGATGCAGAGCAGTCCATTCCTTCTGTATCCCCCCCTGAGGATTTTTCCTTTGGGGAAACTTTACACTCCTTGAGAGAGCACTTCCATTGGGAAGGCCAAGATTTTTCGACTCCAAGAAAAGGCTCAGGGAATTCCTCTGGTTACCTCAGCATAGGCCTCTGGCTATTCCTCCTGTTTTGGAGGTTTTAGATGATGTATACCGGAGGCCTGTTTAAATCCTGATTCTCTGCCTCCTGCACCAGTTAAGCCGGATAGGTATTACAGAGTTCCTAATTCTCATCAGTTCCTCTATAAAGGCCATAATGCAGATCCTGAAACTATTTCTCAAGGCCCTAAAGGAATTAAGGCTTCCACGGCCAAGAACCCACTGCCTGGAAAGGGAATCTAGATCTCTAGAAAGGTGGGGAAAGAAAGTTTACACCTCGGCCACCCTTGCCATGAGGGCCTTAAACTGCCAGTTTCATATGATTAGATATCAGCAATTTCTGTTATCACAATTAAAACAAAAATGTCACAACCTGAACAACCAGATTTAAAAGAGTTGCAGGATATGATGCATAGTGCTGAGCAAGTGGGCAAGCACACCTTACAATGTGGTTATGATGCACTAGAGGCCTCCAGCAGATCAGCCGCCACTGGAGCAGTCATTCGCAGACATGCATGGCTAAGGGAACAAAACCTTCCAGATCAAGTGAAAGCAAAATCCTAGATGCACCATTACATAAGGATGTTCTTTTTGGTGGTAATGCTGAGGATATTTTACGTAAAATGGAAGAAAAGGCAAAATCTATGCAAACTGTCAAAGCTTTCTTACAGGTTCAGCCACCAAGGTTCAGCAGGAATTGGCCATCAAAAAACTGGTCCTTTCCAACGACTGACAAAGCCCAAAGGGGCAGATACAGACGGAAGGGGCAGAGGACAAACCCAAGGATCCTACAGAGGCAGACAATGGCAATCACCTACACCAAGAAGTGGTGACGACAGTGCTCAGCAGTACAGAAAGCAAACTCAATGACTCCCTCATTTCCATGCCAAGCAGAATTCAACTGGCAGCGCCTTTGGGAGGAAACTGGCACTATTTGCAAACAATTGGCATATTGTCACAACAGACAAATGGATTCTGGACATAATAAACAGAGGCTACAAATTTCATTTCCACACTCTTCCAAAATGAGAGGCATGCCAAACCTACCACAAAATCAAAGGGTAGAGGCACAACTACAAATTGCAAAGCTCCTAAACATGGGGGCTATACAAAAGGTACCTACGCACCAACAAGCACAAGGTTTTTATTCAAGGCTTTTTCTGGTGCCAAGAAAAGGAAGCGACTGGAGACCCATTCTGGACTTATCCATTCTCAACACATTTCTTCTAGTGCCAAAATTCAAGATGCTCACACTACAGCAACTCCTTCCCATGCTGGGCAAGGGGTTTTGGCTGGTAACATTGGACCTCAAGGAGGCATACCTGCATGTCCCAATCAGACAAAGTTGCAGAAGATACCTCAGATTTCTTGCAGGTTCAAAACACTATCAATTCTCTGCATTGCCCTTTGGCTTATCTACTGCCCAGAGTATTCACCAAGTGCCTGGCATCAGTGATTGCATACTGCAGACTTCAAGGGATACAAATTTACCCTTATCTGGACGACTGCCTGATCCAAGCGGACAGCAAACTCGTACTTCTCAAACATCTAGCATATGTGACACGTTTACTGCTTTCTCTGGGATACACCATCAACAAGGAGAAATCAAAACTAACACCCTCTCAGAAAATTACCTTCCTGGGTGCCAACTTGGACACAAACACTCAGATGGCTTACCTAACAACAGACAAACAAGGGCAACTATCTCACTACTTCAGAATGCTTGCAAAAAAGTACCAGGCTTACTGCAAGGAAAATCCTGCAGGCTCTGGGATTCATGGCATCTTGCATTCTTCTAATCCCATGTGCAAAGCTGCACATGAGGAAACTTCAATGGTACCTAAAAATCTATGGTCTCAACACAGTCACAGCTTAGAAGTGGAGATTCCAATAATTCCCTGCCTACAAAAGGAATTCATATGGTGGGCTCAAGCATGCAAAGTAAACAAAGGCCTCCCATTCTGCAAGCCTCAAGCTACACAAGTCATGACCACAGCCGCCTCAGCATACACCTGGGGCACATGAAGGACAGGTGCATTCAGGGCAGATGGCACAAAACAGAAAAGCACCTTCACATCAATCAAAAGAAATGCTGGCAGTAATAAAAGCATTTTCAGCTTTCAGAGATTTACTGCATCCAGGACAACTGCTCATAAGAACAGACAACACCACAGTAATGTGGTACATAAACAAACAAGGAGGAACTCATTCATACCCCTTGTGCAGATTAACGATGACTCTTTGGAATCTAGCTCTGGAAAGACAAATAGAACTCCAGGCTCAGTACCTACCAGGAATGGAAAACACACTGGCAGACACTCTGAGCAGGCATATGACAGACCCTCACGAATGGAGGCTACATCCAGACGTATTCACAGAGATTGTTCAAGCATGGGGAAGGCCAGACATAGACCTTTTTGCCTCCCACAAAATCATCAATTAAAAGTTTTGCTCAAGAACCTTCCACCCAAAGGCTTGGAAAGTGGACGCCTTTCATTCACATGGACAACTTGGTCAGTTTATGCATTCCCACCACTACCTCTGCTGCCCAAGGTGCTTCTGAAAGCAAGAACAGACAAGCCAAGGATGATACTGATTGCTCCAGATTGGCCGAGACAACATTGGTATCCACTATTGTGGAATCTAACACACTCCTCCGTGGCCCCTGCCTCTAACACCTCTACTGCTGGCCAGAACGATTTCAAAACTCTTCACAGTCAGCTGAAAACTCTCAGTCTAGCTGCATGGAAAATCCCTTAACTTCACATCAGGCACTACTCTCCAAAGAAGTGCAGGATGTCATTTTGGAGGCTAGAAGACCATCTACAAGAAAAGCTTACTCCAAAATGGAAGCGGTTTTGCTGTTGGAATGAAGAAAGAGGACAGGATCCTAGAAAATTAAACCTGCCTCAGATGTTACAGTACCTAACTGAACTTTTGAACAAGGGACTTTCCTTTTCCTCAATCAAGATACATGCCTCAGCAATATCTGCAGAATTCAACATGGATCCTCCTTTATTCTCACACCTCTACTGCGACAGTTCCTCAGAGGGCTAAGAACATAAGGCCTCCAAGGAAACAACCAGTACCAGCTTGGGACCTTAACTATGTACTGGAAATATTGACATTGCCTCCTTTTGAACCAGCTGCTTCAGCAGAATTACAATATTTGTCTTGGAAAACAGCTTTTCTACTGGCCATCACTTCAGCTCGTAGGGTTTCTGAGTTACAGGCCCTCATGGCGGTGCAGCCATTCCTAATATTCCATCAGGACAGGGTTTCCCTGCATACTAACCCCTCCTTTATGCCTAAAGTAGTATCTAGGGTAGCCCTAAACCAGGCCATCCACCTTCCTACCTTCTACTTTAATCCTCAAAACAAAGGGGAAAGGCTGCTTCATTCTTTAGATATCCATAGGCAGCTACGTTACTACTTGGACAGAACCAAGTCATTCAGAAAATCAGATCAACTCCTAGTTTCCTATGCTGTGGGGGGTCAAGGGAAACCTGTAACTAAACAGACCATTTCCAAGTGGATTGGTCACTGCATACGCTTTTGTTATTCCCATCATGGAAAGCTCGTACCTACTGGTATCAGATCCCACTCCACTAGGGCCACAGCCACCTCTACAGCCTTCCTCAGAGGAGTGCCTACTAAGGAGATCCTGGAGGCAGCCACTTGGAGTTCTGTACATACTTTCACAAAGCATTACCATCTGCCTTTATACTCCAGAACTAGAGCAGGCTTTGCCACTGCAGTTTTGCAGGGCATTCTAGCTCAACCCAGTTCCGTATAGTACCTACCACCCTATACATAGCTTTGGGATTCTACCCATATGTAACTACTGCAGCTGTAATGCACGATGAACATAGTACAGTTTTGTACCTACCATAAATGTAGATGTTCGAGGGCTATTACAGCTGCAGTACAGGTTTCCCACCCTCCTTCCCCTCTTGGTAAGACCTTGGGGTTTGAATACCTATTCATACCTGCTGACTGGGTTATCCTACTATGTTTTATTTGCTTACATTTGTGTATCACACTAATTTATGTATTGCCTTCCTTTTGGGGGCACCTGACATCTGGGGCAAGAAAGACTGAAGAAGATGGCGTCGGCTGTGTCTTTTATACTCTAGCCTTCCTGACGTCAGAAGAGTGCTGACAACAACCGGCCGGACCAAGACTTTGGAATTCGGCCGACCGAGGGACCGCCTGCCGGCTGAAAACCCATATGTAACTACTGCAGCTGTAATAGCCCTCGAACATCTACATTTATGGTAGGTACAAAACTGTACTTTTTCTATAGATAAGAACATCCTGAGGAAATCTTTACTCTGACTGCTGATTCTCCTCCATATGGTTGTCCAGTCAGAGTGAAATTGTGGAAGGGAACCAGATCTTTATGAAGCTGGCTGGTTGTTGTATCCTTAATAGTATACAACCTATATAGCTTAAAGGTTACTGCAACATTGAGAAATTTGAACGTCTACTGTTATAGTTAATTGCAACTTAAACAGCTGTACCTTTGCATACATCAAGGCATGCCTTCTCCGAAATTTCACACCTCCCCCCTGAACATTAATCTACATGTAGTGCTCCCACAAATACCATTGATTTCTAGGTAGTTTGTGCCTTCCCCCTTTTTTCACAAGTTCTTTTCCCTTTTTAAAGGTCCCAAATTTTTTTGTCTTCTTTGTAGCATTTAATAATTATTTTTAGTTTGAATTTTGAATTCTATTTTCTTGTAATTGCTTTAATAACTGCCAACATAATTAAATTTAGTAGTGCCTTATATTCTAGGCAGTTTGGTTTCTGTATCCCAGCTTAAAAGAACCATTTCCTTGGTTACAATAATTTGTTTCCCTAGCATTTCTGACAAAGTACCCTATGGAAAATTTTAAAAGTGCGCCAACTTGGTTTATTCCCAAGAAACATGTTCCCATGTACTCCTCTTTCCCATCACACCTCCAACATTTCATGTCTAACTGCGGAAAAATTCTTTGAAGTTTACTTGGGGTATGCAATTACCAATGTAAACAGTTCCATGCATAAATCCCAGTCCTTTTAGATTTTGTTGCATATTTTGGAGCCTTACAAATATCCTTCATTTGTGTGCAGCCTTTCCTTCTCATTTCTGTCTTTCTTAACCTCTTCTGAATTAGTTCTTACAGTTATGTGTTATTTTATAGGCCATACTAATTATTCCTTTTTAACTGCAGTTTCTGTTTTATACTTTGCAAAAACTCAGCCAGAGCTGTTTTTTTTATTTTAACATTCCCCTATTCCTATCTCTTTGCCTATACTCTGTTATTGATCCTTGGTAAGTAAGGCAGTCGCCAACCTGCAGTCCGGACTTATAGCAGAATGAGGGCAAGTGTACGTCATTTCCTTGTGTAGTTATTTGTTTCCAGTACATTGGTTCCTTTGCTGATTTTCTCCAATAAATTCAAACTCCTTTTTGCCTATTTTCTATGCCCCTCCTTGCAGTCATCCCTTTTGGTAAAAATCTCCTTTTCCCATTCCCGTGTTGGCTTAGTTCTCAAAATATTTGCCTATATGTTTAATATAATAATCTGTATGGTTGTTATTGTTTTCGTATGGGCCTGCATCCAAAATCCTTCTCTCCTTATTTCATGAAATTCCTCCATTTCGCCATCATTTTTTTGCATTTTGATTTGTAATCTTTTACTTGTGTTTTAATGTGGTGCGGTGATTGTTGCTCAAGAACGGCTCTGCCAAGTCCATTTCAAAATCTAAGCACAAGAAGTACTGGTACTAAGAAAAACTAGACAGGCACAGAAAAGAGGGAAAGTCAGCTGCAGTATCTGTCTAGTCTGTTATTGCAGCCTTCTATTAAAGTGCTAGGATCTCTTTCCACCTCTTTCTCTACCCATGGTTCTCTAGCTGTTGATAGTCTGGTTTATTAGCCTCTAGCATGTCTTCATTACTGGCTTGACAATCTTTGGGTGTCTGTCTGTGCTTTTCTTGGCTTGAGAAATATTTTTCCTTTAATTATCTGCCCTGTCAGCCTAATGGTGTTTTGGCTTCTTTGGCCCAAGTACTCATTTCCATTTTTTTTTTTTGTGGGATTGTTTGTGGGGTGGGTTTGGTTATCTATTCTACCAATTTACTTTCTGTAATGCAGTTGTTTCTCTGGTTTATCCATAAGTGCTGCATTCCGTTCCAGTTGTAGGGGTGACCTTACTTGTTTCCTTTTTGACAGTGGTGCTCTCCTGCAAGCCTCAGGGCTAAAAGCTACCCTTTTGTTTTTGCTTTGCTGTTGTGCGTCTTTATTGGGCTGGTGTTGACCTGAATGTCCTTTTAGTTTCCGCTGTCTTTTATGCAGTACTACTGCCTAACAGTATACCAGCCTTTAGCTGTGGTACAGCAGTGTTACTCTACCAGCTGTCATACTGCTATCCAGGCCTCTGGGCATTGAACATGCCCCTAAACCACCTCCTTATGTCTGGTCCAGTGGTATAGTACCTTGTACTAGGCCCCAGTGACAGCGTACCAGGTACAACCTGATGCCAGTGGCTCAGATGCTGGTTTTATTACTGATTTCTGCCACTTTTCGATTCCAGTCTCCCCTTGTGACTTGTACTTTATTGGAAACCTGGCTATTGCAAGCTGGCCGTTGGTGAGCCTTCACCTTTATTAAGTCCACCTTAGGCCTTGTGTTTCAAAGATGGTCTGTTTCTATGGCACTTGTACCTGTGGCCTTGCCTTCTTTTCTTCATTTATTGCCATTGCTTTCTTCTTGGTCCATACCACCGGTTCTGGCCAAGTGTCTTTGGATTCCTCAGTAGATGTGACAAGGTCAGCTTCTAAGGCTGTTTAAAAGCACCTAGCACAGGTTTCTGCTCTTCTGTAGTCAAGGTTCATAGGTCCACAGGTATGTTTAACCACCAGGGCCCTTATAAGTATAGCCACCTAAGCCAACCCATTTGTGTTCCTGTTTATCATGGGTGTTCATTACGAGGGTGCATGCTGGTTAGAAAATATTGTGTGTGGTGTGTTTGTGTGTGTGGGGTATGTGTGTTGGGGGGATATATTAGTTTAGTTACTGTTTATCTCTACCTATCAGAGACATGGAGGCCAAACTGGGGGTAAATTTCCAGTTTTCCATCCATTGATGAAGGTCATGCTTAGAGTTAGGGATGTACCCGGCTTTACATGGATGGGGAGACTGCTCTCAGAACATGGGGGATCCTTGGACACACATCTGTCTCACCAATATGTTCTATTTGTGTTGCAAGCAAAATTTAAATTCTTGGATCAAGTGGTTCTGATGCTGATTGTTTTGCAGATGTTCAAAAGGTCCATCAGAGCAGAATCCAAAAATAGCTTGTATGCTAGGCATAGATTGCCACTTGGTAATCTGTAGGAGAACCAAGTACAGAGATAGGGCTTTAAGGCAACCTGTGTAGGGCAATGTGTTTGTACAGACTGCCTTAAAGAGGTGAAAGCTGATGAATGTGTGGTACTGAAAGTTCCCCTCCTTATGGTCTGGGAATAATGGAGGTTCCTCTTCAGAGGAGCCAGCTCTGTTTGCAGATAAGGAGGGCAAAAACTTTCCTTCTTTCCTTTAATAGTATCCTTTGCTGTTATCCTTTGCTGTTAGAGTTACTGAACTTGATCTATGAAAAAGGATAATGGAGAGTGGGAGACATATCTTCAAAAATAAGGCAGCATAACGGGTTGTGCACCACTGTTTGAGATTGTAAGGACATTTTGAATGTTTGGAGCCACAGATGAAATGAGCAATACCCTGGAATAATGTAGCCTTAAAACTAGGTTTTGTTGTGATAGATGTGATCAAACCATATACCACTTACATGGCGCTTGCTGCATTTAAGTGTAATCCAACTCTCCAGACCAGAGTAGTCCATGTTAGGAAGTGTGTGCTTGCACTTCCCACTCTATCCCTGAAGGCACTGAACTACATAACACAGATTTAGCATTATCAGAGGTGCATATTTAGTAGAATCTCAGAGTTGTGAGACGTATTTACACAAGAGCCAGCTGAAATATACTGTAAAGACTAACACAGTTGTGGCCTTTACTTTTGTGCTTACGTAATGAGCCATCTTTAACTGTGGAAATGTAGTGAGCAGGTAAGCAGGCACTGACGTACTCTGGCACTCCTGGCTGGACATGACACCTTTCACTGGGGATGTTAAGACAGTTTGGGTACCCTTCCTATGGGTTGCTGTTTTGGACTAATGCAGATGTCTAGGTCGAAGATACTAAAAAAAAGGCTATAGCATTTCTGTGGCTGGAACAGTTTTTTTTTAGGTCCCCCAGCATTCTTAGTGAAGAATGCAGACGTTCCAGTGCAGACCTTGGCTGTGCTGGACCCAACAAGTAGAGAACGGTAAGAATCTACAAACCTCTGGTGGCCAGCAGAAGGGATATAGACGAGTTTCATGCTTTAGAGGAGGCCGCCATCAGTCCTCTTTACCTGCCCACCAATTCCTTTGAGGTAGAGGAGGTTTGGGATGATGTCTTCCTCCACTCTACCATGTGATCCACCCTTAGCATGGATTGGTGGGACAGGGGAAATAACTAAAGTTAGACTGCAGTTACTTTCCCCGACCCAACCCTGCCTCTGTCTTGCGTCTTAGTGACTGAGCCCACAGCCAGTACTGCCTGGCAATGGAGGAAGTGAAATTCTTTTTTCAAAAAAAGAGGCATTTTTGACAATACCACTAGACTAGCAAGACTGTGGATATTTACTCCCAGTTTTCCTGACTCCTAAAAAGAAAAGGGATACAAGGTTAGTCTTGGATTTTGATGGTCTTGGCCCCTGTCCATAGGAAGGCAAAACCTTAATGCATCACCCATCTTTCAGGCCATCTTTTCTCTGTTTTGTAGCAAGGTGATTTTAAGGATGCTGTCTTCATGTAATGATAGAATTGCATGGAGAAAACATATACTTCTGAATCAGCAGTGACCATTTCCACTTCTGAGTGCTACAACCTGGCCAATCTTTGGCTGCCTGAGTCTTCACAAAGTACTTCATAGTAATAGTGGCAATCCTTCTTGAACAGTGATGAATTGTCTTTCTGTATCTAAAATAATGTCATGTTGTAGGACGTTGAGGAGATGAACTGCTCTAGTGAAGAGGCTGAAAATTAGTTCACCTCGTTGCAGGCCATAAGCCTTTGTAGGGTTTTTCTCTGTCTTTTAGGTAACACCTTACAAAGGACATTCATCCACTCCAGAAACTGTAAGATGTTCTCTTAGCAGAGATTCTGCCCAGACTGCCTTGATGCCATGTGTGACTAGTCAGACATCTGTTTGATCTAGCCCCTCTCGTATGGTCTTTCATACTACCCTCAAAAGTTACATTTAAAAATGTCTGGAAAGTCTCAGTGGTCATTGGAAAATTCTGTGGCAAGTTCCTGATGTACTTCCGAGACACAATATTGAACATTTAAGCAGCAAAATGTCAAGTCCTGTAAATGAAACATCTGGAAGTTTTTGGATCTAGTATTCAGGAATATTACGTACAGCAATATTGACATATCCTTTTAGCTAGGCAGGCAAGCAGTCTTGCACACCATTTACTGGCCTGCTCCCTCTACCCGTCCTACTTCTGTAGTCCCACTTCAGGGTCACACAGCCTTAATAAAAATGGAATCCCTCCCCCAGAGTCCTAATATTTGTGTTTTCCAAATGCTGTGCCTTGGTAAGGGAGCTTATATTCTTGCAGAATTAGTGACATGAGTTGTGATTATTTTTTTTCTCTGTAAATTTAACTTCAGAAGCCCTCCTTAATGATCATGTGCATCTTCTCCACTTATCACTTAAGTAGTCATTTTAGATGCTTCCATGCAGTGAAACACTGTTGCATGCTGACTGGATTAACACCACTTAGCCCCTGAGCCAGTCGTTTTTTTTCTGATTTACTTTGGTGAAACTTTCTTGCATTTGGTGCCTAGATGCAAATATACAGGACATGTCTGTGGCCATGATAACTGCTAACCAAGACCCTTTGCTGTTATATATGTGTATATAGTATGTGTGTGTACACACACACACACACACACACACACACACACACACACACACACACACACATTAAAAAAAAAAGAACTTCCTGTCATACTGGGTATAATTTAAACACCTGTTAGTTAAATCTAAGACTTCTACTTCTATGAACTTTAAGCCTCATCTCATATAGTGTAGCTGTGAAGGTAATGGAGCAGGGCTAAAGTAAAGGCCACACAATGAATTAAGGTACTTGGTAGATTCCCTCTGACATAAAGATGAAAGGGCATGATTCTTTTACAGTACTCCAAAGTTTCAGCCAAAATCCAGAAATACAGCACAATTCAGAAAAGTTATGCAGTAAGGAATCACATTTTTAGAAGTCATTGGGCTTGGTCCCTGTGGATTGGGGGGGGGGGTTAAAAAACAAAACAAACTGCATTTCATAAGGAGGTTGATTTAACAAAGGAATTATTTTTGGTTAGTCATAACTAGATTACTGATGCCTGAAAGAATGAAGAATGCACTGCTGAACCCATATTGTCAGCTACAAAAGTGTATGATGATGTACAAATGTCAAACAAATATTTAAGTGAGTAACATACAACAAAACTTATGTACAGATATCTTGTGAATTATCAGAAGGACATGTACCTAGCTGCTCATTTAAATCTTGTAGATGCTGATCTCCATTTTGAATGATTCAGCATTATTCTTTATTGTTTAGTACCTCAGACAAATATGAGGAAAGAATCACTCTCTCAATGCCAGTTAAGGTAAATACTACGCCAGAGTAAAGTAGACTGCACATTTTGCATCTGTTGTCCCTCAGATGTGCTCTAATGTTCGTCTTAAATTGTTTTTGTTTGTCCCTCATAGTAATAGAAGCCACCACATCTGCACATTAGTAAGTATATCACCCATTGTTTTAGTAATGTGACAATATTACATGATTTGTAAGAATTTGGAATAGAAAAATTTGTAGTGGGTTGAATGAAAAATTGCACTTGTGACAACCAACTCCCATTATTTTTTTCTCTCAGGACCCTTTGAAATTATTAAACTACTTTCTTTTTTAAAAGAGCAAAAATATTCTGCCAAAGTTATGCTTTGTGAACAGCTGAATTTACACTCTGATGCAAGTTAAACAAACCCATTTTGTCTTTGTCAGTAATGGGGCAGTATTTGTTTTATTCCTGTTATTTGATTGTACATTCTGAATGTCTAGTGTCAACACTGATATCCAGAATGTCAAATCGAAAAACAAAAACAAAAAAAAAACAGTGATAGTTTTTTGCAAGGGGGCGGCAAACCCCCCAGCCACCCCTGTGTGTGTGTGTGTGTGTGTGTGTGTGTGTGTGTGTGTGTGTGTGTGTGTGTGTGTGTGTGTGTGTGTGTGTGTGTGTGTGTAGGCTCTGCCTACACTCGCTGCTTAATTCCGAGATCACACTACAGCAGAGAAACAGCCAATTCCATGATCTCCACTGTGCAGTGATCTCACACACTGCAGGTTTCCTCTTTATTCCTATATGTCAACATTTCCGACATTGACATTTAAGTTTTGACCTTTTCATTGCTAACATTTATGTCATTGGAGCAATTGTCAGGAATGCATATTTATTAATTACCTGCTTGATCCGAGTGGAATTACTTACATAAGTGTTTTTTTTTGGACTGAAAGTATTTCTGAGCAATATTTGGAAGTTTGGCTTTACTGCTGAGATTTCATGTTGTAACCCTCCTGTCTGTTGTGATTCCTTGTCTGTGTGGATATAGTATGCACACACACACACACACACACACACACACACACACACACACACACACACACACACACACACACGCACACACACACATATCTCAGTTAGTTATATTTTGTGATGTATATGTTTTCGGGGGGGGTGCAAGTGTGTGCATACTGATTGTATTTACTGATATCATTCATTTGTCAAGGTTCATGGATGTCCTTCTATTCACTTGCTGCAGTGTACATAACCTGAGGGATCTCCTGCCTGAAGGTGACAAGATGTCAGCCAGTATTCAAAAGTCTTGTACTACTGTAGGGTACATGGGACATTGCACGTAGGCTGCAGTCGGACGTAGGCCATAAGTGATGTATGCATGTACCATCCTCAGAACTTCTCTGCCGCCAGTCAGAACCCCCTGTTGGTCTGATCATTTCACTGATTGCAATTTTAGCCTTTGCCAGATAAGTGCCCCATTGGGGAATAGTTTCTCTTTACTACTGTTTGGTTATGTCATCCAGTAAGGGCAAGTGCCAGTGTGGAAAACAAATTCCATATAAGGACAACCATTCACAGTGTCTCTCTTGTTTAGGACCTAGCCACAACCACAAGTCCTGTAGCTTTTGCCAGTTCTTCATACCCAGTACCCTTAGAAGCTGTCTCTCTTCTCTTGCTATTTATTTAGAGAACCAGTGGCTTAAGTTGTTGGCTAAGTGTATGGAAGGTACCTCATTGTCTGAAGCTGAGCTGGTGAAGCACAAGGCCAAGAAACCTCAGCCTGCGGCTTCCGCTGCACCTTCACCTTCAGATGTTTCTCCCGAGGTGCTTGTCAACCCAGAGGCATGTCCAACTTCAGGCACGGATTCACAGGTTGAGCCCAGATGTTCATCGTGCATACAGCTGCAGTAATCACAGATGGGTTTTCAGCCGTCAGGCGGTCCCTCGGTCGGCCGAATTCCAAAGTCTTGGTCCGGCGTCGGTTGTTGTCGCTTACTCTTTTGACGTCAGGAAGGCCAGAGTATATAAGACACAGCCGACGCCATGTTCTTCAGTCTTTTGCCGCGGTGCCCGGCAGAAGCAGTTCGCAAGTGCGGTCGGCCAGCTCCTGGATTACGAAAATATTTGGATCGTCAGTCTACATTAAAGCTAAGTACCCCGTTGGGTAATCTTTTCTTGCCTCAGACCGATGTCAGAAAAAGTTAATAATTGTATTTCTTGTGGGAAGCAAATACCGCATAAGGATTTCCATTCCCTTTGCATACCTTGTTTGGGCCCAGACCACGACGTCTCGGGCTGTCGCTTTTGCGCTACCTTCAATAAACGCACTATCAAGCGTCGGGCGGAGTTCGCCCAACACTTTTTTGGTAAAGCTTTTGACTATAAAATGTCGTCGGACACTCAGACTACCGTTTTATCCAAAAAACGCAAGGAAAAGGACCGACATGCGAGGCCCGCGGTCTCCACCGACACCACGCCGAAACAGGCTCCACGTGGTCCGGTTCTCAGTGAGACGCCTTTGCAGTCCCTGACTACCGGCGACACTCCGGCGGTGTCTTCTGTACCCGAGACCGCTGGGTCATCGGCCCTTTCACAGACTACTACCGAAGCCCCAGCTTATGTCGAGCCTACTAATGTGGACAGATCCACATCCACCCATGGTGTATTTAGACCTTCATCTTCTTTTTCTATTAAGGCCTTTACTAAATCCAAAGCAGCCAGGCATCACACTAGGCCTGCTGCTCAAGGCCCATCTCCTGGACCCATGCCTAAGAAACAGATGCTTAAAATGGCTGAGGATCTAATAACTCTTATCAGAGGTTCTCAGCCCCCTCCTGACAAGAGACCCAGAGTGGAGGAAGAATCCCCCTCTTCGGATCAGGGATCCATTTTATCAGAACATTCTGATGCAGAGGAACACTCTTATTCTCCCTTTGAGGATTCGGATGCAGAACAGTCCATTCCTTCTGTATCCCCCCCTGAGGATTTTTCTTTTGGGGAAACCTTGCACACCTTGAGGGAACACTTCCATTGGGAAGGCCAAGACTTTTCAGACTCCAAGAAAAGACTTAGGGAATTTCTTTGGTTACCTCAGCACAGACCTCTGGCTATACCCCCTGTTTTGGAGGTACTGGATGATGTCTATTCGGAGGCTTGTTTTAATCCTGATTCACTGCCTCCTGCACCAGTAAAGCCTGATAGATATTACAGAGTACCCAGTTCTCACCAATTTCTCTACAAAGGCCATAATGCTGAACCTGAAACCATTTCACAAGGTCCTAAGGGAATAAAGGCCTCCACTGCCAAGAATCCACTTCCTGCAGAAAGGGAATCTAGATCTCTAGAAAGGTGGGGTAAGAAGGTATACACCTCGGCCACCCTAGCCATGAGGGCCTTAAACTGCCAGTTTCATATGATTAAATATCAACAGTTCCTGTTATCACAATTAAAAGAAAAAATCTCTCAACCTGAACAACCAGATGTAAAAGAGTTACAGGATATGATGCATAGTGCAGAACAAGTGGGTAAACACACCTTACAATGTGGTTATGATGCCCTAGAGGCCTCCAGTAGAGCGGCGGCTACAGGGTCAGTCATTCGCAGACATGCCTGGCTTAGGGAACAAAATCTGCCTGATCATCTGAAAGCTGAACTCCTTGATGCACCTTTACAAAAGGATGTGCTTTTTGGTACTAATGCTGAGGATATACTACGAAAAATGGAAGAAAAAGCCAAATCTATGCAAACTGTCAAAGCTTTCTTACAGGTCCAGCCACCACGATTTAGCAGGAATTGGCCTTCAAAAAACTGGTCCTTTCCAGCCACTGACAAGCCCCAAAGAGGCAGATACAGACGCGCAAGGGGCAGAGGGCAATCACAAGGATCATATAGAGGCAGACAATGGCAATCTCCAGCACCAAGAGGTGGTGAAGACAGTGCACAGCAATACAGGAAGCAAAACCAATGACTCCCTCATTTCCATGCCAAGCAAGTCTCAGCTGGCAGCACCTTTGGGAGGGAAACTAGCATTATTTGCAAGCAATTGGCATATTGTCACAACAGACAAATGGATACTGGACATTATAAACAGAGGCTACAAATTTCAATTTCACATTCTTCCAAAAATGAGAGGCATGCCAAACCTACCACAAAATCAAAGGGTAGAGGCACAACTGCAAATTTCAAAGCTCCTAAACATGAGAGCTATACAAAAGGTACCTACGCACCAACAAGGTCAAGGTTTTTATTTAAGACTTTTCCTGGTACCAAGAAAAGGAACCGACTGGAGACCCATTCTGGACTTATCCATCCTAAACACATTTCTACTCGTACCAAAATTCAAGATGCTCACATTACAGCAACTTCTTCCCATGCTGGGCAAGGAGTTTTGGCTGGTAACATTGGACCTCAAGGAGGCATACCTGTATGTCCCAATCAGACAAAGCTGCAGAAAATACCTCAGATTTCTTGCAGGTTCAATCCACTATCAATTCTCTGCATTGCCCTTTGGCTTATCTACTGTACCCAGAGTATTCACCAAGTGCCTGGCATCAGTGATTGCCTATTGCAGACTTCAAGGGATACAAATTTACCCTTATCTGGACGACTGCCTGATCCAAGCGGACAGCAAACATATACTACTGGAACATCTGGCATATGTGACACGGTTACTGCTTTCTCTGGGATACACCATCAACAAGGAGAAATCAAAGCTAACACCTTCTCAGAAGATAACCTTCCTGGGTGCCAGCTTGGACACAAACACCCAGATGGCATACCTTACGCCAGAAAAACAAGGGCAATTATCTCAGTACTTCAAAATACTAGCAAAAGTACCAGGCTTACTGCAAGGAAAATCCTGCAGGCTCTGGGATTCATGGCATCTTGCATTCTTCTAATCCCGTGTGCAAAGCTGCATATGAGGAAACTTCAATGGTACCTAAAAAATCTATGGTCTCAACACAGTCACAGCTGGGAAGCAATTATTCCAATAATTCCATGTCTACAAAAGGAATTCCTATGGTGGGCCCAAGCATGTCAAGTAAACACAGGCCTCCTATTCTGCAAGCCTCAAGCAAAACAAGTCATAACCACAGACGCCTCAGATTACGCCTGGGGGGCGCACATGAAGGACAGGTGCATTCAGGGCAGATGGTCCCAAAAGGAAAAGCACCTTCACATCAATCAAAAAGAAATGCTGGCAGTAATAAATGCAATTACAGCTTTCAAGGACTTCATGCATCCAGGACAATTACTCATAAGAACAGACAACACCACAGTAATGTGGTACATAAACAAACAAGGAGGAACTCCCTCATACCCCTTGTGCAGACTAGCCATGACTCTTTGGAACTTGGCTCTGGAAAGACAAATCGAACTTCAAGCACAGTACTTGCCAGGAATGGAAAACACACTGGCAGACACTCTGAGCAGGAATATGACAGATCCACACATCCACAGGTGTTTACGGAGATAATCCAAGCGTGGGGGAGGCCAGACATAGATCTTTTTGCTTCCCACAGGAACCATCAATTGAAAAGGTTTTGTTCAAGGACCTTCCATCCAAAGGCCTGGAAAGTGGACGCCCTTTCATTCAGTTGGACAACATGGACAGTTTATGCATTCCCACCTCTGCCTCTTCTGCCCAAGGTGCTTTTGAAAGCAAGAACAGACAAACCGAGGATGATACTGATTGCTCCAGACTGGCCAAGGCAACACTGGTATCCACTCCTGAGGAGCCTAACACATACTCCTCCCTGGTCCCTGCCTCTAATACCTCTTTTGCTGGCCAGAACAGCTACAAAACCCTTCACAGTCAGCTGAAAACACTCAACCTTGCTGCATGGAAAATTCCTTAACACCACATCAAACTCTACTCTCCAAGGAGGTGCAGGATGTCATTTTGTAGGCCAGAAGACCATCTACTAGAAAAGCTTACACCGCAAAATGGAAGCGGTTTTGCTGTTGGAATGAGAAAAGAGGACAGGACCCTAGAAAATTGAACTTGCCTCAGGTTTTACAGTACCTAGCTGAACTGCTGAGCAGTGGACTTTCATTTTCTTCAATTAAAATACACGCCTCAGCCATTTCTGCAGAATTCAACACGAATCCACCTTTATTCTCACATCCACTCTTACGGCATTTCCTCAGAGGGGCTAAGAATATAAGACCTCCAAGGAAACAACCAATCCCAGCCTGGGACCTTAATTACATACTAGAAAAATTAACATTGCCTCCCTTTGAACCTGCTGCTTCAACAGATCTGCAATATTTGTCCGGGAAAACAGCTTTCCTTCTGGCCATCACTTCAGCTCGTAGGGTTTCTGAACTACAGGCCCTCATGGCGGTGCAGCCCTTCCTCATCTTCCATCAGGATAGGGTTTGCCTTCGTACCAACCCATCTTTTATGCCTAAAGTGGTATCCAGGGTCGCCTTAAACCAAGCCATACACCTTCCTGCCTTTTATCCTAACCCTCAAAACAAAGGGGAAAGGCTGCTTCACTCTTTAGACATCCATAGGCAGCTACGTTACTATTTGGACAGAACAAAGTCCATCAGGAAATCAGACCAACTTTTTGTGTCCTATGCAGTAGGGGCTCAAGGGAAACCAGTTACCAAACAGACCATTTCCAAGTGGATTGGCCACTGCATACGTTTTTGTTACTTCTATCATGGGAAATCTGTCCCTACTGGTATCAGATCTCACTCCACCAGGGCCACAGCCACCTCTACAGCCTTCCTCAGAGGTGTGCCTACTAAGGATATTTTGGAGGCAGCCACTTGGAGTTCTGTACATACCTTCACAAAACACTACCACCTGCCCTTATATTCCAGAACAAGAGCAGGCTTTGCCACTGCTGTTTTGCAGGGCATTCTGGCTCAACCCAGTTCCTCATAGTACCGACCACCCTATGCATAGCTTTGGGACTCTACCCATCTGTGATTACTGCAGCTGTATGCACGATGAACATAGTACAGTTTTGTACCTACCATAAATGTAGATGTTCGAGTGCTAATACAGCTGCAGTACAGGTTTCCCTCCCTCCTTCCCCTCTTGGTAAGGCCATGGGGCCTAGAAGCCTCTTCATACCTCCTAACTGGGTTATCCTGCTATGTTTTATTTGCTTGTATTTGTGGATAAGCTTCATTTTATGTATTGCCTTCCTTTTGGGGGCACCTGACATCTGGGGCAAGAAAGACTGAAGAACATGGCGTCGGCTGTGTCTTGTATACTCTGGCCTTCCTGACGTCAAAAGAGTAAGCGACAACAACCGACGCCGGACCAAGACTTTGGAATTCGGCCGACCGAGGGACCGCCTGACGGCTGAAAACCCATCTGTGATTACTGCAGCTGTATTAGCACTCGAACATCTACATTTATGGTAGGTACAAAACTGTACTTTCTGAGGCCGCCTTGACTTTGACTCCGAGCACATCTTTGGAGATAGAACAGATGTCCGATCAGGATGTTGTGGGGGAGCCTAGGCTCGAAAGTATGGGAGGTCCTAGGGGATACCACAAAGAGAAGAGATTGAGCCAGACCCTTTTGAATATAGGCTTTTGTCCAGTCCTTTGACATTGCATAGGATTGTTTCTCCAGCAAAGAAAAAAAAAAAAAAAAACTAAGCATTTGTTCCCTGCCAAAGAGGGCCCCTACAGATTGGCAGGCTTTTCTCAAAGCTTGTTTCAGACCTTCATGGAACTCAAGCTGCCTTTCTGTCAGCATGCTCGTAGAACTACTCCCTGACCTTTCCAGAAAAGGATTAGGGACAATGACTCATATGATGAATTTTCCTCTGATGAAGAGGAATCTTTGGATTATTCAACACAAATTTCCTGTCCATGGAAATATGTTTCCCATGAAGAAACATGCAGTGGATAACATTGTCGCCTCTCAGCAAGAGTTTCTCCGGTTCGATGCTTGGCTGGGGTGTCTTCTTTGCAGAGTTTGCATGTACTCCTTGCGTTCGCGTGGGTTTCCTCCGGGAACTCCGGTTTCCTCCCACATTCTAAAGACATGCGTCTGGAGCGTTTCTCCCCAGCCCTCCACTGAAAATAAGCTCTGTGGAGTCCAGTCGGACTTTCCCGGTCAACAAATGTTAAATAAATAATAAGTAAGAGAAGCCAGTCAGTATTGATTCCCCTATGGAAGAGAGATCTTTTGGTGAAACTCTTCTGAAAATGGGAGAACACTTTGTGGGCCACATCCCAAATTTCTGATGTCCAAAAAAGATACTGTCAGCTTCTACAAGTTGATGTTCGTAGCCTCTCTGCAATTCCACCAGTTCATCTTGCATTTCTGGATGCCTTTCACAGTGCTTCCCATGCCTCTGCTCCCAAGAAGCCAGACCACTTCTACAGGGTCCCTAAGGATTGTAAATTCCTCTTTAGGTGTCCTGCTGCAGACCCATTAGTCATTTCTGTAGCTACAGATAAACCATCTAGGATGCTTCCTTCTACCACCCTTCTCCCATCAGACAGAGAGAGCAGAACCCTTGCGGGACTGGGAAAAAAGGCCTATAATTCAGCCACCTTGGCTTTCAGGGCCATCAGTTGTCAGACACACATGACTAAGTACTCCTTAGAGTTTTTGTCTCAGGCTTCTAGTGCCATTGCAGACCTTTCAGATTCTGATGGAAAAGTCTAGGCTCTGTCTATCCTGGGAGCTTCCTCCCAAGTGGCAAGACGTTCCATTAAATGTAGCTATGATGCTATAGAGGCTTATGCCAGAACAGCTGCTACTGGTTGAGTTCTCAGAAGATTTTCTTGGCTTAAGTTGCAGCCCCTCCAGGATGACTTCAAATCTAAATTAATGGATGCACCATTAGATAATTCAGCCTTATTTGGTAAGGCAGCAGCTTCTCTAAGACCCTACAACGAAAAAAATCAAAGAATTCAAGGAGTTGAAAGGCATCTTTGTTTCTCCTTTGCCCAGGTTTCACAGGAATTTCCCATCTAAACCTGTTTTCATCCACAGCCGTACCCAGCACTCCTCTGATAAGTCTTCCAGAGGAGGCAAGAGACAACACAAGCTTATGGATTCACTGGCACCCTCACGACAAAGGCAGTCCTTTCCTGACAAAGCAGGGAGTCTGCGACTATGCTGCAGATGTCTTTCGTTTCCTGCACCTTTCAAACACTTACAGGGTCTGGGAAGGCATCACCCAAGACATCTGGTTTCTTTCCATAATCAAGAAGGGATACTTCATGGTTTGACAGTCTACCCCCACCTCCATGGGCATTCCTCAACCCCCCCACCCCAAGAGCAGCTGCCCCTCTTCCCAAAACTCCATTCAAAAGGTTCCTTAAACTTCAAGAGGGAAAGGCTTCTTTTCAAGAATGTTCTTATTGCTTTGAAAGGATGGCATCTGGAGACCAATCCTGGATGTATCCTATCTCAGCGACTTCTTAAAGGTCCCCTGCTTTGAGTGTTGATACTCCAAACTCTATTTACTCTATCCTCCTGCGATGATAGGAGGTACTGCTAGTCATGCCAGGAGAAGTAGGGTAGTGGATATGTAACATATGCCAACACAGCTAGCTGGAATTTTGTTAAGAATTATATGTCATTTGTATGTCAAACTGATTTGTACAGATGCTTGTGCTGAAATTGTATTTGTGAGGTTTGTGTGTGTTAAAATGAATCAACTACTGGAAGGAAAAGAAATGTACATATATTATTGTAACTGTTTAAATGTATACATTATAACAGAATATACAGGGAGAGAAGAGGTTAATCCCCCTGACTTTGGAAAAAAATATTCTTGAAATTTAAATTACTTTGAGTTAAGCCGTAAAGATATTACCCCACAGTTTTGAATGGAGCCAGAGACGCAATGTGTGTGTTAGAGAATAGGTTGCAGCATCTGTCGGAAGAGTGGATTGGTTTATGGTTTTATGACTTCCAGCAGCACCACATTTGAGCAATGCTCTATCTGTGTGTATTGTAGCACATAAGTGCTAAATCCTTGTAGCTTCTAGTGTTGTTGGTAGCATGGGAAGCCGTCAGATAACCAGATGTATGTGATGTCATTGTGTACAGAAATACTGTTGTAATATTAGAGGAGACTGAAGTCTCAGCAGCATTCTGTATTTTGTCTTGGATCTGACAACAAGGACCACTTGTCCATCTTGCCAATACTCTATTCAGTAAGTAGGAACAGTAATTATTTTATTCAGTCGTGAATAGATAGTGAGACTAGCTAAGTACTGTTTTTCTATAACTGTGTGAAACTTTCCATTGGTGTTATTTTTAATATTCCCTGTGACTGAAACTGGTGTTTACTGAAAATAGGTATGCAGTATTTTCATGTTCTTCTATTATTTATTGTTAAATATATTTAAACATTTCATTCTGGCTAGTCCTTTCAGAAAAACATTTAAGTTTTGAGAGTATTTGCACATATTTATTTGGTGATACATTTGGCCATTCCTGAAAGCCTGGCTGTTCGATCAGCATTACCAGTTGTATTAATATTAATTTGTATGCGGCATAATTGAATACCATTTTAAGAGCCTTATAGTAACTGACTGGTGGCAGTGAAACTACCTTATACTTTGGGCAAAGTTGGTAGAGTGGATAATTTGTGCCAGCCTTTCCCAGATGTGTGTTTGAAAATTAAATGTGTGTGTCTGTGTGTCAGCTACTTGCAGTAGGGACCTGAAGCAGTGGTTTCACAGAGTGGGTGCTGGAGGACTTGGTTTGGATACTCTGCCGAGGACCTAGTCCTACAGCTGTGCCAGAGGAGAGTCTTATTGGGGATGTGGAGGGAGACAGAGGCAACCAAACCCCGGACTGAGCGTGTGTCCTGTGTGCTATTGAGGGAAACTGTGCTTGGTGCAGAGAGGCTGCGTCTGGAAATACTGAGTGTATCCATTTGTATTCCAAGTGAATGTGCCTCTCCAGTGTCAGTGGTGAGGATTCAGGCTCCTTGATTACTGGCCAGAGTGGGGATGTTACACCTTCCACAAGGATGCATGGCATCTCTTACCTTCACACCCCCCATTCACCCAATGTTCAGGAAATTCTTACATTTTTCTGTGGGTTACTGGTATTTTCAATTCTCTGCCTTGCCCTTTGGTCTTTCTACAGTCTGAGGGTAGTCACAAAATGCCTGGTTCTAGTGATTACACATTGCGGCCTTTTGGGTGTCCAGATTTTTTCCATACCTGGACAACCTACCGTGACTCCCCACACTCTACTCCAAAACCTAGAGACCACCATTTCTCTCCTTAGAAAACTGGGATTCACGATCAGCTTCAGGAAGTCAGTCCTCACCCCTTCACTGGACCACATTTTCCTGGGTTGTTGAATCCAGACAGACATAATGAGAGCGTCACTTCCACCTCAGAAGGTGCAGGACCTTTGGTCATCCTTTTACTCCCTTCTCCCTTTGACTCACACCACAGCCAGGGAGATGTTCTTCGTGTTTCACTGTTGCAGTCATTACATTTGGGTTATCTGCTTGCAGTAGCCCTCAGTCGGCCTGATTAACAAAGTCTTGGGTCCTGTGTCGGTTGCTGTCCCTTTTTCCATGATGTCAGGTCGTCAGGGGTATAAAATATGCAGCCGATGCCATTACCCCAGTCTTTCTTGCTGTGCGGTGCCCGAAGCAGAAGCAGTTGGCAAGTGCCGGTCGGACAACTCCTGAAATTTTCATTTTCGAGTTTCAGAACCTAAGTCTTCAACTGAAGCTAAGTACCCCATTGGGAAAACTTTTTCTTGCTCCTTACCGATGTTAGTAAAAGTTAATAATTGCATTACTTGTAGAAAGCAAATACCGCACAAAGCTTTTCATTTGCACTGTCTTCCTTGCCCTAGGCCCTGACCACGACGTACCTTTCTGTCGGTTTTGTGCCTTATTTAATCAGTGCACAATCCGTCGTCTGTATATTTTCGCCTCCTAAATATTTCAGTTCTCGGCTCAATTATCCAGAAATGTCATCGGTTAGCCATCTGATTACCGGTATTCTGAAAAAACGCCAAGATAAAGACAGCGACAGGCCACCTAGATCTAAAGCTGCCGACGACACTTTTCCTAAGCCAGTCGCCAGTTCGCCGGTACTCAGTGAGGTGCTTTTGCAGCCCCTCATATCCGCTACTTCTGATTCGCAAGCCTCTACTGAGAACCATTCGGAGTCCGGTATGCCGCAAGATGCTTCAACTGTGGAACCTGCGGATGTGTTTACCTTGGATGGGTCCAGAGCCACTGTGCAGGCACCGGCTTATGAGGGTGTATTCAGGCCTATGGACTTGCATATTAAACCAACGCCTCCTTCTTCATTTAGGCCTAAACCTCAAACCATGCCTAAGAAATAGACGCCCAGGCCGCATGCTCAGGCCTCTATGCCTAAAAAACAAATGATAAGAATGGCTGAAGATCTTATAACTCTAATCAGGGGAAGCCAACCACCCCCTTCTAAGATACCTAGGACTGAAGTTGTTTATGAATCTTCTGACCAGGATTCTGATTTTTCTGATTCTTCTGATGATCTGGATTTACCCTTATTGACTTATGAGGATTCTGATTCAGAGGACTCTATTCCCTCTGCTTTTCCCCTCCAGAGGATTTTTCTTTTGGTGAAACCTTGCATACTCTAAGGGATCATTTCTACTGGGAAAGCCAGGATTTTTCTGATTCAGAAAAGAGGCTTAGGGATTTCTTACTCCTGCCTCAGCATAGGCCTTTAGCTATACCTCCTGTACTAGACATTGTTGATGATGCCTTTTCGGAATCTAGTTTGGCCCCTGATTCTTTGCCTCCTGCTCCCAGAAAACCTGACTGATATTACAGGGTTCCTGATTCACACAAGTTCCTTTTTAAAAATCCTTTTGTGGATCCAGAGACTATTTCACAGGGACCCAAGGGCATTAAGGGTTCTACTGCTAAAAATCCTGCCCCTTCTGATACAGACTCCAGGGTGCTGGATATATGGGGTAAGAAGGTTTACACTTCTGCAACCTTGGACATTAGGGCTATAAATTGCTAGTTTCATATGATAAAGTATCAACAACATGTTATTGGATTGCTTAAACAGAAAACGATGTTGATTCCTGACTGTGCTGAAAACAAAGAATTACAGAATTTAATGCATTCTGCTGAACAGGTTGGAAAACCTACTTTGCAATGTGGATTTGATTCATTAGAGGCCTCTTGCAGGGCTGCTGTTACTGGGTCTGTCCTCAGAAGGCATGCTTGGCTTAAGGAGCAATCCTTGCCTGATCATGTTAAAGCTAAACTGTTAGATGCTCCCTTAAATTAGGACCACCTGTTTGGCAGCAATGCTGAGGAAGTTCTTAAAAAGATGGAAGATAAAGCTAAATCTATGCAAACTGTTAAAGATTTCTTACAAGTTCAGCCTCCAAGATTTAGTAGGCATTTGCCCTCTAAGAATTGGTCCTTTCCAGCCCCTTACAGATCTTCTCAATCCAAACCCAGACACAGCAGAAACCCCAGGTTTCAGTCCCAGGGGACGCACAAGACTAAGCAGTGATGAGTTTCAGCATCCAAATCTGGGAGTAGTAAGACTACCCCCCCCCACCCCCCATGGAAAACTATCTCAATTACTTGCTTTTAAAACTTCCAAGCACTTCCCAACTGAATGCTCCTTTAGGCGGAAAGACTGGTCTGCAGGCAAAAAAGTGGAAACTCATTACCCAGGACAAATGGGTTTTAAATATAGTATCCCAAGGATGTAGATTTCACTTCCACATGATGTTCATCGTGCATTACAGCTGCAGTAATCACATATGGGTTTTCAGCCGGCAGGCGGTCCCTCGGTCGGCCGAATTCCAAAGTCTTGGTCCGGCGTCGGTTGTTGTCGCGTACTCTTCTGACGTCAGGAAGGCTAGAGTATAAAAGACACAGCCGACGCCAGCTTCTTCAGTCTTTTGCCGGCGTGCCCGAAGCAGAAGCAGTTCGCAAGTGCTGGTCGGCCAGCTCCTGAATTACGAAAAAATTTGGAACCGAAGTCTTCATTAAAACGAAGTACCCCGTTGGGGAATCTTTTCTTGCCTCAGACCGATGTCAGAAAAAGTTAATAATTGTATTTCTTGTGGGAAGCAAATACCGCATAAGGATTTCCATTCCCTTTGCATACCTTGTTTGGGCCCAGACCACGACGTCTCGGGCTGCCGCTTTGTGCTACCTTCAATAAACGCACTATCAGCGTCGGGAGTTAAGCCAGCACTATTTTGGTAAAGCGTTTAATTATAAAATGTCGTCGGATACTCCGACTACCGCTATGTCTAGAAAACGCAAAGAAAAGGACCGTCAGTCGAGAACCGCGGTCTCCACCGAGACCACGCCGAAACAAGCTCCACGTGGTCCGGTTCTCAGTGAGACACCTTTGCAGTCCCTGACTACCGACGACACTCCCTCGGCGGGGTCTTCTGTGCCTGAGACCGCTGGTTCTTCGGCCCTATCCCAGACTACAACGAAGCCCTGCTCATGCCGAGCCTACCAATGTGGATAGATCTACATCCACCCATGGTGTATTTAGGCCTTCATCATCTTTCTATCAAGGCCTTCCAAACCTAGCCCCAAAAAAGGCCC